>NW_024043057.1:0-47892 GCF_014851395.1 Micropterus salmoides | reverse complement strand
TTGAGAAACTCTGGCCCAATCAGAGGCCTGGTTCTGGTCAGCTGACTGAGGCTCATTGCTGCGGGCCAATCACGCGGCAGAGTGGTGGTCAGGTGACAGCTCAGACCGGCTCACAGTATTTGAAGCAGATGAAAACAAACGCTAATGAGGCTGTCAGTCGTCCCTGCCAGCTGCCTCGCTGTGTGCAGGGCTAAAAAGCCACAGAGCTCCATGAAAGAAAAGCAGGATTTATTATCTCTACAGCAACAAGTATGTGTGTGTGTGTGTGTGGTGTGTGTGTGTGTGTGTGTGTGTGTGTGGTGTGTGAGAAAGGAAAGATGAAAGGAAAGATTTCCACAACACTTCATAGACCGGATGAAATAATTTTATCAGCTTCTAACTGGAAGGTCTCAAGTTTTAACCCATTAACATCCAGTGTATCCTGTGAATGTGTCTTTGAGCAAGGCATTCAACACCCTTGAAAACTCCAAAGTCAGTTGCTTCACTAAAAAATAATAATAGTGTAATACATGAAATTAAGTACAACAAAGCAGGCCTCCCATAAAAATACTCAGAACTGCTTAAAAACAGCAAATAAACTGAACATATTCTCCATTATTTGGTTCTAGATCTAGGTGGGTAAATATCTGTCTCTGTGTTCAGTTTCCCATTAGTGCCCAAACAATTAGCTAATTAATTGATTAATCGATCAACATAGAAGTAAATTGCAATTTTGGAAATCAATGAATCAGCTTCTCAAATGCTGCTTTTCACGGTTTTATATCATTTTAAATTGAGTATGTGTGACAGTTGGTCGTATAAAACAAGCAATCTGAAGACTTGTGGTTGTGCATTTCTCATACATTATACACTGAATTGACCTTTTCAGTGCCATTAGGGACATTTTGGTAGTCAAGCAAGCCCAGCTGTGTCACAATATTACTATAAGCCTGGTTTGAGTCTGGAGACTCAGATAGATACTATTCACCAAACATTTAGATGATGACATAGCTGGCTGCCCTCCATCCAAAATCCATACAATTGTACATACAAACTGAACCATTACATTGACTGGCCTATTTTACACCTCAAATCTACATAACACTGATCTTGGTTGATTTCTGGAAGAAATTTAGCAACATTTCTGGTGCATGACTGGTGCAGGTATATCACAGGTTTACTGATGACACTCCCTTCTTTCCTCAAAAGAAGAAAAGTTTCATATTGTAACTTTAAACTAAAAGACAGGCCTCAGTTCAGCAATCTGCTCTCTAAGACTTATCCTAAACATGTACCCAAGACAAACAGCCCCCCCACCTAACCAATAGCAGCTTTGTTTTCTCTCTCCAGATGGCCACCCATACAGTAAGACCCCCCCCCCCCCACACACACACACACACACACACACACACTCTACACACACTCGCACAGTCCACCATGTCCACCCGTTGAAACCACAGAAGCTCAGACATGCCAACAACTGTCATTAAGAGCCTTGACCAGACGCTGAGAGTTAGGCGGCGCGTGTGTGTGTGTGTGTGTGTTGAGGGGGAGAGGCTTAATGAGCCAAAAGGAGGGATACTGGGTTGTGCCTTTATCTGGTGGGTCACTTAATCCACTTCTTATTCAGTCATACAGCATTTAGCCAGAGCCAGATTCCCTGGAGGACAGCCCATCCAAAGATTTGTCCCAACTCTGAAATATAAATTATCAAATTATCTCTTCTCCAAACAAGATCTCAAAATTAAATCTTTAATCTGAAGCTCATCATTTAGCACCAATGCAAAATATCCCAGGGTCATTAATCTCCTTTACCATTTACTATGTTGGATTCAACAATCCATGTTTGGCCAACAGTTTAGAGCATGAACTCGGACTCCACAGTCTGTACAGTCTGGCCATAAACTGAGAAAGCATTCACAGAATGTTGCTACTTCTAGTTTTTTCTGGTTTGGTTTACATTAAATATCAGAAGATAACTTAATGTTACACAGAATCATTCATTTGGTTTAGCAAAACCTTAACACAATGGGGGGTGGCAATGACACTGGATAAGACACATGCCTTTGGTGTAGTAGACCCAGGTTAAATTCCCACTGACACATCAACCAATGTGTCCCTGAGCAAGACACTTTTGCTGCGTTCCATTTACCTCGGAAGTTGGAGGTCGGAGCTGGGAATGACGTCACACCCGAGTTGACGGCACTCCAGTTGACAAGTCAGAAAACCTCGCTCGGCTAGCTGTTTGTTTACAACTAGCCAGGTTAGCTATTGATACGCCGGTTGATTTAAAAAAACGCATTGTGCGGTATTTACTCACACTAAACACTGTAGCAACACGTCCATAGACAGCTGTTGGACAGCACTTTGTGTACACTTATGAGTCACAAGTACACAGAAGTGCTAATAAATAGTATAAAGTACAGCTTTCACTAACTGTTGATAGCCCGATCACAAAGTCGGGGTAGTGCGGTTCTCCCGACTTCCCAAGTCGGAAATCCGACTTCAGGGGGTGTTCCAGTTGAAAGTTCCCATGTCAAATGGAACGCACCATTAACCCTTAGTTGCTCCAGACGTGAGCGATTCTACTCAAAGTCGAAAGACATACAGCCTTATATACGATTGAATTGCTTTATTCTTCTCAGCCTTCCTTATGCAAAAACAATAGGCCTCTTCAATGAATAAAGATGTGGAAACATCAAAGTGGATATCCAACTACACGAGTACACATTTGTGAAATCATCAGAGCAGACATCACTATGATAAACACCCATTTTTTAAACCTAAAAAAAGCGAGTTGGTTGCTTTGACACATGACCACCTAAAGCCCCCCAACTCAGAGCATGCTGTGCCCAAATGGCAGCCATTTTGCCTCTTAACAGAGAGGCTTTCACTGGGTTTTATCAGCAGAGCAGGACACAGATAACAGAATGAAGGGGCCGTTGTCCAAGATCCTAGCTAGTGCTATGGAAAATCAATAAGGGTGGAGTGCTGGGAAGAAAGAGAGGGAGACGCATGAAACCCATCTAGGAACACTGGAAACGCATGACTGATGCTCTAACCTTGGAAATGTGTGTGTGTGTGTGTGTGTGTGTGTGTGTGTGTGTACATTCATGACCATTTACCTGAGCTGAAATCCAAACTCATCAAGATAAATGCTAATAAAGTGAAAATAATTTGATTGTCATTGCTTCTGGTGGGGCTTCTCCATTCCAACAAAATAGAAATATATTTCCAATTGTCTTACCACATATTGTGATAGCTCTATTATAAATCCCTGTTTGCCTTAGTTTAAAGAAACACATTTTCAACTGTGAGTGGTGAAACATCTTAAACAGCAGCTGCAGCAGCTAAAAAGTCTAACTGCACCCTTATTGTGCTAACCAAATTCCAATAGTTCCTGCTTTATTACTTTGGTGTGCAGCTCTAACATGAAGACTGGATTTACTGATTGCCATCTGGTTTAAAGTGCAAGTGCCTCCAGATGACAATGAAACAATGAGCCACATTAACAAAAAATCTTCAGGACTTTTTTATTACCATAGTTAAAATGCTGTGCTAACAAGAAGAGCCAGAGAATGGCTTGTGACGATACAACGTTAGTTAACTAGGGTTAAGTTATGCTATGATCTTTATATAGACAATAATGGATCAATTAAATAAATACAATCCTCCTCATTTGTGATCCAGAAAGGGATCATGTTCTTGCAATAAAAAGGAAAATAAACTAAAAAATGTGACCTCTCTTCGGTCTTTTTAGCTTGCAGTATGCTAAGCTCGCAACTATTCAATGGATTGCCATGAAATTTTGTACAGACATTCATGTTTCCCAGAGGATTAATCCAAATGAGTTTGGCAATCCACTGACTTTGAATAGATGCATTGATGTATTCTGTGGTTCAGGGCGATGATGACTCTATCACATGAGCATCTACCAACATGACTTTGACCGTTTCAAAGAACACAGCTCTTGAATAACAAAACATCCTGATACTTTCTGAAAATGTTATGTGGTGCCAGCTTTTTAACATCAGATGTATCTATTCTTTTTTTAGTTTACATGATGATCCGTTTCCCTGAAGCTGCTGCTCCATCTGGACTTTAGTTTTGATCACATGGATGTTGAGAATTTAGAGGTTGTGGCTCGTCAGCAGTTATTGAAGTATGACTGATTTACCATGCAGGAAATATCAAGCAAACGGAAACTCAAACAAACATTTCTCTTCTGTCTAAAACAATTACTAATCATAGAAACATTCTGCTCCTAACAGCGCAGCTATGTAAGGCTGCAAGTAAAAAGCTCAACCTTAGAAACCTCCTTTAATGTGTCTATCAGCACATCTGCTTGCCAGTGTGACTGCAGCCGAGGACCGAAGAGCAAATACAAAGGGATGTCTGTCCGCAGTAGGAGCATTATCAACCTAATAAACTACAAATCCCCTTCCTTCTAAGTCATACAACGGCCTCTTCACACACAGAAGCAACCTCACGACCTCAGCTTCCAAATTAGATTTCAGACATTTAGCATTTAGACACTCTTATCCATAGACATGCACAATGAGAACCTCTGAAGCTGAACAGTTTTACTCCAGACAGCACCAAGACTAACGTAACACAGTGTGGGCCAAGAGAAGTAGAAGTACATCCACATCTTGGGTGTTTTTAAGCAGAGTGGGAATCAAACCTAATGCCTGGCAGAGGTATGGCTCTGATGTAAACTGAACTGACATGAGGTGAAATTTGAATAATTAATGATACAACAGACACACTCACACATGAAAGGGTATGATGAGTTTTAAACTAATTGGAGTTGGGCTTTTAAAGAAAAGACAAAGATAAGGAAGTGGAAGGAAGGAAAAGAAGGAGAGATTGAATCACTGGACATACAGTATATACATGTTTTTCCACAAATAAATTACAGCATAAATATTGGCAAAACTGTGATTTAAATCAGGAACTCTCTGATCAGCAAATAAGTACTCAAGATTTTGAATCTGCGATGGACATATTTTGGTCCATAACTCAAAATACTGAAGTTTGATAGCCAGCTCTAGCAGCTATATTGCGCTGGTTTACAATATAAAAGCTCACTTATTTTGTTTCATGTTCCTTTGAGAAAATCCCAGCTAAATGTGACACAACAGACAGTGAGCTACAGTTAATACCCTCTCTGTCTCTTCAGCATCACTGCCTCGCCGCTACATCAACAAGCCATCTGTTTGCACTGTCTGCATGCGTCCAACGCTCCACCCAACACCACATTAGCACATACTATAGTTGGATTATATAACAAGGCTCACAGGAGCCGGCAGACACAAAGGCAAAACATTAAAAAGGGGCAATTTGTTAATTATGATGAGTTTTTAATAGTAGTGTCAGTGGGACAAGCACACAGCTGATGCTGCCGTCTGGATTTACATTTCAAATTTTAGGCATTTAGCTGAGGCTGAGAAGCTTCTACATCATCAACATTATAATGGATTTTTCCCCCCATATCAGCTGATAGTTTTTCAGTACATGATCCATTAAACTCTACAACATGTTGGTGTACATTATTTGATAAATAAAATGTCAGAAAACAGTGCTAATTTCACACAGCTTTTTTTGTCAGACCAACAGTTCAAATCCCAAATATATTCAATTTACAATGACATGAACAGAGAAAAGCAGAAATCCACATTTGACATTCTGACTGGATATCTGATTTTTTCTGACTTATTTCAGCAATATGCTGTATCATACAGACCATAAATACAACCAGCCAAGTGGAGTACAGTGTCAACAAACTGGTGTCAAAATGGCTGCACCCTCTTCTGAAATAAATACACTAATTAAAAAGGAGTCATATAGCCTACACAACTTTCCCTACTTAACCTGTTAATGAACACTAAAGAAAGTATGTGACCACAAGGCCAACAGGCAGGATGGCCGCCTTGAGATACTGCAGGATTACACGCACATCATAACAATACATTATGATGTGCATATACAAGAGTATAAGAATACTTTAAGGCTTTAACAAATTGTTCATTTCACATTTGAGCAATTGCATCTAAAAACATACTGGAAGTGTTGGATAAGTGGGAAAATTGTAGTAATTGAAGAAATGATTTTTGTCAACTCCCTACTCTTCCCCTCAGCGTGTGCCGTCTCATGCTGAGGGATAACAGCCGCCATGGTGCCTTCCATCAAACCCCCCCCCAACTCCTCTTCATCCCCACAGAGACACATGACCAGTGTTAAGGAGGAAGGATGTACAGGAGCAACTGACCTTCCTTCTGCTTCTCCCCCCCCCCCATTCTCCCTCTTGCATCCATCCCTCATTTCAAAAGCCTTTTCCCTCAACTGCCTAATCCCAACATCTCTCCTCTTTCTCCTCTTTAGGATGCAGCATGACCCTTGCATTCCACAACGAGGATGGGCTCTAAGTAGCAAGAAGCGAGGACGAAGAGCTTTTTCATCCAGGTTCTGGACTGGGCCTAAGTGGCTGGGTGGGGTCGCAGAGGAGGAGAAAAGGGAGCTCCTCTTCTGTCCACAAACTCTTATTAAACAGTGCGTCTCGGTAGCTGAGCAAGCTTTTGGACTAAAAGCCAAGTGAACTTGCAGCGTCATCTTTGTCACAGCCTCTCCTGTTCTGTGCCATCTCATCTTGCTGCCTGCTGGCTTATAAAAAATACATCCCGGAAGTATGTTGTATCTTCTATGAAGATTTTGTGTTTTTCTCTGTTTTGTAGGATTTTAAATTAAATACATTTGGATTCATGACTGTTTGTTGGATAAAACCAGCCAAGTAAAGACAACATGATGAGGAAAATATGTGCTTACATTTTATAGACTAAATGATTAAACAGTTAATAAAATAGAGGGCAGTTAAACTGTGATGTCTGTTAGATGCCATCCAAGCTAAAGGTGTCTCTCCTATTTTAGTGGCAATCGTGTAAAAAACATCAGCAATGAATGGCCTCGGTGACAGAAATGTCTCAAAAAGCCTGCAAATATAAAACAAATCACAGAAATCCTGCTGCTGTATAAGGGTGGGGGAAAAAATATACACGATACACGGACGCCAAGTATCGGTATTTTAGTATATAAATTGCAGATGGGAGTTTTAACTTTTTGGTACTAGAATAATAAAATCTATTGCTTTTTTAGTCCACTAGAAAACTTAACAGGACCAAACAGAGAAATGTATCTTTTTAGATAAACAGATGTTGACAAAGTTTGACTTTAGGGACCTAATTGGAAGTTGGAAAAAGGTAATAAATTGCAATATATCTCAATATATTTAAAATCTAATCGCAACATAAATATCGTGATAATATCGTATCATGGGGCCTCTGGTGATTCCCACCCCTACTGCTGTATGAATCCACTGAGAATCACCAGCAGCACCGTCACTGCATCTGTGTCCAAACAGTGAGCATCAAAGAACGTGACCCAGATACTGTCTAAGGCTCGGTTATTTTTATCTTAACTGTAGCTAGCAGGCAGATCTGGTCACTGCTAACAGACTCATTAACAAGGGTATGAAGAATGTCACCTTTGTGTCAAAGAAAATCTACTTTTAATTACTCTTTGATACTCCTTGTGTTTCCATTTAATGTATCAGTGTATTACCTTTGCAGCGGTATTCTTAACAGTTCATTGACATATGGGTGTAAAGCAGTGCTCTGTCAACCAGCCAAGTCTACAGATGCATTTCATATTAAAACTGAAACTTTCCTTACTCAGTATATCAAGACTAATGAATGGGATTAATAATGATCCAATCAAGATAAGCACTGTATCTATAATTTGCATTTGTACTTCTATCAATTAATCCTCTGAGCACTAAATGCTGTTTAAGTTCTTTGTGCTTTTAGGGATGATTAATGATATAAATAGCCTTAAAAAAAGCAACTAGCACTGTAAGAACTTCCAGCTCTTAAAACATGGTCAGAATGAAAATTAAGCAGTGTAAAGAAGTCACTTTGGGTTCTGGGCTGGTATTTATCAAGCTTCTCAAAGTGCCATTTTAGTCTTAAGTGCTGAGAATTCATGAAATTTACTCCTACTTCTAAACTTAAGAATAAAAGAAAGTTATCAAATTTCTCAAAGCTAAGAATCACTCTTACTCTCCCAGTTATTTAAGACAGCTCAAGAGGTCTCTCAAGTGGTTAGGAGCTGCCAGTAGGGGCTTGTGATGGCACTGTGGAGACAGACATGCGCGAATATTTTAGGAGAGGAAGAATTTCTGAATTATTTGACGACACACAGTTAATTAGATGCGGTCGGACAGCGTAGGCATAATCTTTGTCAGCGAGTTGGTGAGGGATGTCATCTCGTCACTGACTTTACGCAGTCATGCGTTTTCAGTTAAATTGAAGGTGGTGATGACGTTTTGTTTATTTGCCACAGGACAAACGCAGCAATGCTGATGATTTTGGCCATCACAAGCATCAATAAGCCGAATAGTCATGAAAACAATTATGGAACTTCAGCTTCAGAGCTTCACGATTTTAATCGACTTCCCAACAAAACACCCCGTAATCCGATAGAAGCAAACACAGTTCATGCAAATAGCCAGCAATACAGGAGTAGTAGGTGCATCTGATGGCGCTCATATAAAAGATAAACTTTTTTATCCTTCATTTATTAATGTGTAGGCCTATATCATAATGTATTCTCTTGAAAAGTCTTTATGTTAAACGTGTGTTGAATATAAACTCCTATTAGGAATTTGACCATTCAATTTATCAGTTTATCTGAGAATATTCTTAAATAAGGAAATCTATTCAGTGATTGGTCCTTGGCTACATTGTCATCCAAAATCCTTTTTGCGGCACAGCAAAGTGTCGTAAATCAGCACTAAGACTGACACTTCAGATTTAGTCCTACACTTCACTCAAATTAGGACTATGATGCTTGATAACTTTTAAGCACAGCTTTGAGCCAAGAATCTTTTTACTCTTAAGTCAGTTCTTAGCCGTGTTCTTATGAGTAATTCTGAGAAGCTTCATAAATACGGGCCCTGGTGTGTTGGGTGTTTGCACACTTTTGGTGAACCTTTACACTGAAAGATTCCCTATTTGTTCATCAACACTGAAAACAATGATTAGGTGCAGCCCTGGTTGGGAACAAAAAGCGGCACAACTTCTCCATCATAAATCGTAACAAAGTCAAGTTCCTGTTGCCGCTATCAGCAGCAGAGCTTCCACTTCTACTGTTTGGAAAGGTCAAAGTAGATAACAGTAGTTATGACTGTAAAGAAAAGTTCTCAGTGGAGACACCGCTTTACTGCTTCTGCTGCTGCTGCTGCTGCTGCTGTTGTTGTTGGTTGCGGTCGTACTTCACTTCCTGTGCTGTGAAAGGTCACAGCAGACACGACTAACATTCCTGTTTGAATAGCCGGAAGGTCGGTGAGCCAGCTTTGCATGAGTCTATTCCTTCTGACAGCTTTGTAGTTCCACCACTTTACAGAGTGGGGGCTGGCCTATAAATAGCTCTCCATAGAACTGGTGTAAGTAGAGAACTATAGAAGTTTAAGAGGTATGTAATTCTGTGCTTCTGATGACTTTTTTTCTGCTTTCAAGATTGAAGATGCTGAAATGACGGACTATAGCCTGTCTACTGGAAATTTATCAGCAACAGGTTTGCTAATCAATTGATCGTTTAAGTCACTGATGAAGCAAAAATGCTGCTTTTCTCTGTTTTATATCATTGAAAATTTGCGATTTTTGGACAAAAGAAGATGTCTGAAGACAATTGTTATGAAACTTTTCACTATTTTGGTAATTTTGTATATAAAATTTCAAATAATAATTGAGAGATTACTTAAGTAATATAATTATATGTCATTAGTTGCAGTTTTTTTTGCGTTCACAGTTCTTGTAAATGCCAGAATGATTAAACATAGGAGAGAACACAGGGTGCTTTATGCTTTCAATTAAATAATACATAGGTTATCAAATTATTAGTGGAGTGTGGAGAGCCACACCCAGCTTCACTTTATCAGCAACAGACAAAAACCAAGCATCTTTCCTGTTATTAAGCCAGGATGAAAAGAAGCAGAGGAAGTGAAACTGCTTTGAATTGCTGTTTTTTATCTGTTCTATCTGTGTGTGTTTTATTTCCTGATTCCAGCTTCTCACTTGTAAGAATTTTATGCTTTTATCACTGTAAACTGAATACCTTAGGGTGTTAGACTGCAATGTGAATCATTTTGAAGACAATGCCTTGAACTCTAGATAGAGTTATTAATCCACAATACAATCATTAGTTGTGACAAACAACCTCCAAAATATGAACGTTTCCTGCATGCAGCTAACACAAAATGCTGCTGCACAGCTGTTAATCAAAACTAAAAAGTAGTTATCATATCACACCAAGTCTTGCTTCTCTTCAATGGCTTCCTGTGAAGTCAACAAAAAACAAACACCTGTGTGATCTGCATCAGCAGCATTTATGTTGAGGGTTATTCACCAACAGTAATTTAAGAATGGAGTTTCAACTTGGGCATTTTTTCCCTGGGGAAAAAAGTACAGCATGGATGCAAGACAAGAGAAGACAGCAGTGCAGAGGACCCTGCTGCTGATGTTTTACATCCTCCGATCTGAAAGGTAAACAGGACCAACGTTTACTTTAATAAGAAGCTCTCAGCGGACAGGCAGGCTTCATCTACAGTGCACGATCCGACACTGGAGTTTCCCTTGTAGAAAAACAGGAAGGCTCCAGAGAAATCCTCACATACCACTGAAATGACAGGTTAGGGAACGATACACAATATAATATAATAATATTTTATTGCTTCAGAGTGAGACACTGCATATTCCTGAATTGATATGAAGTAGAAATTGCTGAAATCTCCATGCAGTTACAGAAATTGCTGAAAACACCTACAGCGCAATATGACTGTTTGGGGGGTTTGTGACTGTTTGTCGAACAAATTGAGCAATGTAAAGCTGAACCCTTGGATTCTGGAAAAAGAGTGGTATAAATTTTATAGATTAAATGTTGAAAAATCCAATCTAATTGCTAATCAAAATAATTTTTAGTTGCAGTTCAAGAATTGTTTAAACTGATTTTATATTCTTGGGCATGACGGTAATGAAATTAATAACACAAATGATTAACAATACTATTATCTGCACCCCATTTCTAGAGCCTACATCAGCCAGTCGAGTAGGATTTACTGTCTCATGTTGTCATTTTCTAAACTGCTGAAACATTTCATGTGGATACATGAAAGACTGACAGGAACAGAGATGTGGTTTTCTAATCTGGTTATCACAGCAAAGCCACCAACTTATCATCACTGCACTGATGACTTCCGCCGTTTCACTACTTCCTCACAAACATCCACTTGCTGTCTGTCGACTCCAGCTTTGCTCTATTTCAGAGAATAAAAAAAAAATTAAAAAAAAGGTTTGATTTGCTTGCTCTCATTTTCTAAACTTAAAGGCAGGCTGTCTCAGTAAAACTGAAACACTTACAGATGTGGTTTGAAGGTAAGAGGCTCAGTGAGTCTAAAACTCAGCAAGTCATAAATGGGTTAAACCATTTCCTCAGAGAGGGGGATTCCCAGCCCCACATGCTTAGTGTGGTCTTACCCCGGACTTTTAAAAATTCCTTCTGCCTCTTTCTTCAGCTCTGATTTGATTTTTCCTTTACCTCCCACCGTTTAATGGAAACTGAAACACTGTGACATCTGACCTTTTTACTCTTCGTTGATGTTAATGAAGTTTAGATTATTCTAATGTGTTGTTGTTTTTTGCAGTCATGTTTTTGCTTCTATAATTTCAGATACGCTGATAGCTGATGTTTTCTTCTTGACGAATGTCTTCAATTAACTGACTTATTTTGCTTTTAATTTGGCTTTGTCGAGGGGGAAAAAAAGAGGACAATTTCCGACATTGTAAACATCACATTACCTAAATAAATGAGAAGTACTTGTTACTATCAAGAATAAGGCTGATCACCGCAAGAGTATCAAGAAAATCGCATGGGAAACAAGTGAAATTGAAAACATACGGACAGATGTTTTCACTTAGAAGTAAAAATTTCAACAAAAAAAAATTAAGATGGGGATTTTTGAACACCAGATTTCCTAGATGTTTATGATCTAACATGTACTTTGTCAAACAATGTGGAGAGATACATTGAGGTCCTTCAGAATTTGTCTTACAACTAAACAAAAACACTGTGGTGAATGCTTCTCTGTTTTCTGAGTTAGATTCTCGTTTCCTGTATTTTTCTCTCTCTCTCTCCACCCCCCACCACCCTATTTTATTTTTCCATCCCAACAGCTGTTGTCGGTGCACACAGCTGCAACAAACCTCAGTCAGCCACACTCTGCAGCCATTCGCTGGCCTGGGAAGCCCAACCAATCACCAAGTGCTGAGGATCAAGTGCACTTGTGCAGACCCAAACACGCACATGCATGCTTTTGGGTCAGATGTTTGTGAGGCAGGCAGTGCAGACACAAACAGAGCTTGGTTCTTTCTCGCTCAAACTTGCATGGCACACGTGGTTGTGATTCACCGAATCCTGAGGAACTAAACTCAAAATGTCAAGGTTAATTTGTGTTCCAGTGCATCTGAGCATTTCCACAACCCCTTGTCCCCTGCTTTAATGTAACGTTTACAGCAGCCACCATCCTCCCCGAGCCAAAAAAACCCCAAATAAAACAAAAAAGAAAAAACTCAAAGCAAATCAAGATGTGATTTCAGTGGTGCCGCTTTCTCCTAGCACAAAAAATATAACCTAATGCATGCATACGACAGTCATTGTGCATAATTATCAGGACACATTTCATTGTTCACACTGAGGTAACAGCAGAGCAGGGGTTCACTGAGGCTCGCCTCAGGGCCGTCCTCATTGTCCATGACCATAAAGTCTGATTCAAAGTGACACTCTTCTCAGAAGTGGAATCGCTGAAGGCCGCTGGTCACTTTGTAATCCTCAGGAGGCAGAACTGGAGATACAGTAGACCTTGAGATAGCTCTGTGGACACTGAGGCCACACAGAACTTGTGTAAAAAAAGCCTGCAAGGTCTTGTTTACCCTTAAACATGTGAGCGAGCCAGTGCCAACAGTTTAGGTTCCTGCTCAGACTCCTGGATGTTTATTATGCCGTTACTCTGATCGTCATGTGACAGAAATGGTACTAATGTGCATGAGATTACAGACGATTTATGTTCAGACAATGATGATTCAGTGTCAACATCTTATGACCTAATTTTGTTGCAGCAGTTCCAGTGAGTAACATCCCCTTCAGCTGTGCACATAAAGGCCCAAAATGGCTCCTCATATAGACCTATATTTTGAAGTTTCCAGGAGCACGCCATACTGTTTGTTAGTTAATTTGTGTTAAGTTTCCCATAAACATCAGCCGATAAACTGCTAAGCAATAGCCAGTTTATGTCATACAGGAAGAAGAATAAAGATCAAAATATACTTTCCGCATATCATCTGCTCATGTCTGCAAGGGTCCATGTGGACACTAGTGGACTTGTGCATCCCCAAATTATGACTGTGCTGACTGTATGTTACTGCAGGACTGCACTGTGTGAACGTACACCCGATACAGCATAAACAGAACCACATCCACAGTGCCTGCCTCTATTTTGGACTCTTTCAGAGCCACATGGAAGCATGTATGACATTTAAACTCAACCATACACACACACACACACACACACACACACACACACACACACACACTGTAGCGTGTTGCTCTCAAGTAGAGCTGATTATAATACTGTAAATATAGTAACATAGCTCGTACAAGTCTGAAGCTGTCATAAGAAATTTACACATATCCACCTACAAGGATGATGTGAAAATCATCATTTAGGGTGCACTGCTATCCAGCTTCACAATATCAACTTGTCTCCAGGTGTATATTCTCATTTTGAAGTGACTGAATCACCTCTGGCTCTGCTTCGCTAATGCAGCCATCAATGTCATGTGGAGGTTGGTATATTTAGCAGAGCATACAGCATCCAAGTGGTAAGTATGACTGGTAATCTCGTTTTAGAGAAAGCTTGGGCATATCCAACAAAGTCCATAATTCATGGTAAGTAAACCATAATGTAATGCTTCTTTGGTAAATGTTGAACGTTTCTCCCCCTCTGATTACAGGTCATATGACATTAACATGACATAATTCCAAACAAAGCATGTTCAGAAATGCCAAGGCTTTGATAAAGTACACCAACACTGTGGTTTGCAATCTGCCACATACAACAACAATGCACATTTCCTCACATGAGAGAGCCGCATGCGATTACCTTCAAATGAAACAGCTCAGTAAATGCCTGGGCAGATCCTGTAGCTCTGACCCAGTCATCCTCTTTCCTCTGCTCTCATTTATACAAGGCAACAGCAGGATGATGTCGCTGCTCATCTCTGATGGAGCACTGGAGGTGGAAATCTGGGCTGCAGGAGAACCAGGTCTCCATCAAATACCTTTTCCTCTGTTTGTGTGTGTGTGCGATCAGTGCTATCCCCATTAATGCAACACAGAGCCACTCCAGCAAAAGGCCTGCTGTGCAATGGTGTGAACAAATGCGCAATGAAACACCGCCCACCCAATGGCGCACAAGTCGGTCAGCGTGGTAAAGGCTGTCATGCACGGATGGGGTTGGCCTGATCAATGCAATGCAAAGCATACAGTATGCAAGGCATATTTTACTGGGGTGTGGATGAGAGGAGGAGGAGACGGCAGTGGGGGGGGGGGGACGACCAAAATAGGTGTACTGGGATGATGTTTGCATTGCTAAAATAAAAAAATAGGCTAATGAATAGATGTGAAGCAGCGAGAGGCCCAAACGCTATCAGAGAGATAATCCAGTCCAGACCGCACCGGTCCCAAGTGAGGAGGGGAGGGGGCATGTTATAATAAACGTTTTCCTAAGACCGTGAGAGGGGAAAAAATACATAAATGCATGTTTGCGCTTCAGTTTCCGCCCGTTTGTTCTCTAGGTTGGGCTTTAACACACACACACACACACACACACACACAGGCGCGCACACACAGATAGAGATGGAGGCTCACACCAACCTTGTAGACTTGTCCATAGGTGCCATTTCCAACCACTTCCACCAACTCGAAAATCCCAGCAGGATCCTGTATTTTTTAAGCAGAAAAACAAACAAATATAAATCATTGATTAAGTGTAACGTTAGTATTTACAAGTGGGTTCGTTCGATGTAGGAGTCAGCTGCGCCCGGTCTGCTGGCCTCGCATGCCAGCAGTATTTGGACAAAGAAAAGCCACCGCAGGGCTGTGTCAACAACAGCACTGCATACGACGTGGTTGTGTTTTTATTTGTGAATATGAAAAAATTTAAATGTACTCTGAAAATGTCTGTGTAACACACACTCACCCTGAGGGATGCGAGGTCTATATCCACCAGACTTTTGGCCGGGGAGTCGTTCGCCATTTTCGTAAAAAACTGTGATAAATCAGCGGAATATCGGCGTGTTTTTTATTCTCCTTCAGGCGGAAGGTGTGCGTCGCATCCTCGGGTGGTCTTATTTTAATCCAGTTGGTGATATTTTCTATCCAAGGCGCGTTTTTACCTCTTTGTAATCCCCGGCAGAAGCTCCGCTGCTGCTACATACCGACCAACTGCCGGAGCCCAGCCTGCTCCCTCGCTCTCGCTCTCTCTCTCTCTCTCTCTCTCTCTCTCTGTATGTCTCTCTGCCTGTATTCTCCGCCCTCGCTGTCTGTCCGCATGTCTCTCTGTCCCCCTCTCTCTCTTCATTCTCCCCCCACCCCTCTCTCTCTCTCTCAAACAGGGACTGCACAAGAAATTTTGGGGCCCTGAGCAGAATTTCATTGGCTCCTCACATCTAAAGAGGGGCGCTGTAAATTGACCAATCCTCAGCCTGTAATAGGTGCGTTAGAGATGACTGCAGGGTTGAATTCAGCACTGACAAAACGTAGCAAAACGTTTTTTCAACGGAAACAGTGGTGCCTTGAACACCATGTTGTGCAAACAAGAGCAATGCATTTTACACACAGTTGTGTTTACAAAGTTGGCGACAAACAACAAACAGGAGAAAACATAACTCGAAACCCAATCCACAACGTTTCAAGGACATCCGAAAACATTGCAAACTGTCTGTTTTGGGATTGCTGACCTTCACCAACTTGATAGACAAAAGTGAGCTACAGGCGACTACAGGGATGGGGTATAAAAACACTGCAATCAAGTCGGATACATTCTACTTCCCCTAGAGTTTGTGAGCTTAGAACAATGGCTGACCTCGCAGCATTTGCCTCTTTTTTTGTCGCAGATGAAATCGATGCATTTGAAATCGATGCATTTGAAATCCTGTATTTTTGCCTGAGGAATAAAATGAACAGCAAAGGTGTTTTTTTTATGTACATAAGTGTTATCCTCAATATGACTGATTTGCAAAACCTATACACTAAGGTTTACTGACTCCAAAATATGTTGTTTAGACTATCGTCAGGCAGGAAACAAGTTCAGTTTTGACACACTCCCAGTATCTTATGAAAACATCTTAGGCAATAGGCAATGGGTTAAGGTGTATAGGCTAGTGCCGAGGCTACTGTTAAAAAAGGGCCACCATAGTAGGTGCAAATACTTAACATCTTTTACAATAACACTCCTGAAGTGTTTTGTAAGCTTTTGCAAGGATTTGAAAACTATAGTGTAAAACGGTGACCACACTTTAAAAGTGAGCTGCCAGAAGGAGATCAAATACATTGCATCCCCTTCAGAAGAGATAACGAATCTGAAGCTCTTAGAATAATAACAACACACAAGTCGTGCGTGTCTGTGAAGTCTTAAAACCAATGAGGGTAGTTCTGTCATCATAGAAGTGCTTCCCACTTTGTGCAGCCGTAAAAAAGTCTCCCCCAAGGCTTTAATGTCATGTGACATTGTGCCGTTTTGCAGCGGCCGAAAAAGTCAGACACAATTTCTAGCCAGCATGACTTACCCTCTTGGAAACAGACACCTATTTCCAGGAAAAACTCCTAAAATACCAGAACCAAAATGAATCAGTAATAACTCCTCAACCGTTAGGCCTAGATGCATAATTCTCCTTTGAAACGTCAGAAGCTAAGGAATATGAATCAAGTGTAAATAAACCTATTTATTTTTCAATTAAAAGGTAAATGGAGATATATTTTAATAGCAATATCACTATCAAAACCATCATCCTGTAGATTAAAATGCTACTGTAGGCCCACAACTTGAAAACAGAACATCCTTGGTGTATTGGATGTCTGTGTAGCTCCTATGGGTCAGCCTGTAGACGGCAATAAAGACCATCTGTTCCTGAGCAACACTTCTTCTCTCCTTCATTTTGATGAGAGAAACGAAACCTAACAGCTCAGGGATTGCACAATACCAAGGTGGTGGCCCGGGCGAAATTTTCACATACAGAAAACAGCTGTTTTTGGACGAAAACAACAAAAATGGCAAAGGCAAATTAGTGGTTGTAACTCTATATGTATTGTGCGTTTGTTGTTATTATTATTATCTGGCTAATGACTCTGTGAGTTTTGTGATTTGAGTGATATGAGTTACACAACTGATCAGAGTTGGGGCTGAGCTTTCTTTAGAGTGGTCGGACTGTGGTGTAGGATGAGATTAGAGATATCTGGATAGCAATAACTGCAGCCATGTACACCCATTACAGAGCGATTTATGTTGTGATATAAGCTCATTTAGATGCTTGGTGTTTGATGTGTGGGGGAAAAAATGGTTGGTTTGACGTTCTAGAGCCTCCTAGCTTCAAAGAGGTGTGTAGCATGGATAGGGTGATGCAAAAGTAGTTTCAGACATGATTTTCCCATTTGTATTTTGCGCGAAAATCGCGTGCTGCCCCCGGTACTGGGGTCGTCGGTGCTCTGGATGTTAAGGTTCAGCATGCATGACGTTAGCGCAGCGCCGCATGAAGTCACATGAACCTGTCAACCCACTAACACTTATAATGTTTTGCATTTTAATAGATATGGTTGGAGCTTACACATGTAGATGCCATAGCTGATGTGCACCTCCGAAAAAATGTAATTACACATTGGCGCTATGGCAGCTATAGAAATATCATGTGCAGTGCAGTTTCTAGGCATAGTCGAGATAGGCTATTGCCTAGCACTGCTTGTAGAAGCACCAAAGAGACTCTGAAGGCACAGCGTTGTGAGCGAGTGAGCCGCTGAGCCACAAAATATTTAAATAGAGCAGTTTCAGTTTATTACATGATAGCGAGCAGCAGTGAATAATGCAAGCATAGTGGTTGTTTTATGTCCATTTCTGTGACATTGTGCGGGTGAACCAACTCTTTAAAGTGCTGCTGTTGGTTGAAAACTTGTCAACCTGTCTACAATAGATCTATACTGACTTCCCCTCCAAATGGATATTACATAAAATACCAGAACACTATACAAAATATAAGAAACAATGTTGTTTCAATGCAGAGCTAAACTGCTCTGGCCTAAAGTGTGCATTGTACGAGGTGTAGAGTAACTAAGTACACTCAACTGTACCTAAATACTTTTACTTTTGATACTTACTGCAGATGATGCTTATACTTAAGTAAGGGTTTGAATGCATGTCTTTTACTTGCAGTGGAGTATTTTCACAGTGTGGTATTATTACTTTTCCTTAAGTAAAGGACCTGTTTGCTTCTTCCACCCCTGCTCATGTGAATAATACCTGCACCTCAATACAGAAATAATAGAGCCTGATTGTGATGTTGAGGCGTCAGAGACACTCCTGCACAGATTATCTGTAACTTGGATGACGTTAGACTTGAGGAAATGAATGAATAACCAGGTTTATGTTCCACATCATATCCAGAATAAGATTAAAACCAGGATAAGACATGGCAGGAACTGGTGTAGTAAGTGCAAAGGTACTATTAGACCTTTTTCACAGCAGACATTTTTACTTGTCACAGTAGGAAAAGTACATGTGATAAACATTTTGTTAATGATAGCTCAGTTCCACTGAAAGTGACTCACATCACCTTTAATGTTACCAATAACACCTATGCCTTTCCTGCTATGACATGCCATAATGTCTGCTGTGAAAGAGATCTATGGACAGATGATGTGGATGAAATGACACCGAATATATATGATAAAATACTGTGAAAGTATTCTAATTCCTAAAAAATATTATAAAGAAAAGATCAGTCCCCTGGCTGCCAGTGGAATTCTGGCCTAAAACGTTCAGAAACAGCCTTGACTAAGTGGAGACCACAAAAACTGTGGGTGGCCAGCTTGAGCAGTGTTATCTCCTTCTGATGCCGGTGGAGTTTGTTGCAGTTTCAAACCAGCATTAAGCAAGAAAAACTGTAGTGTTGTGGTGGTGCTATCAACATCAAAACCTTTGCCATACCTGTGACTGTTATTAACCACACAATCACGTGTAAACCCAGCCTTAGGGAAGAAAAACACAGAACCGTGACAAGCTGGAGCCAATATAGGAAATAAATCAACATTATCTGCTTGTGTTTCCACCGCATGTGAAGAACTGTGAAAAATGAATTCACAAATATAGTGCTATAATTCAATATTTAACACCAATGACAATTGTGATATGTAAATATGTATCTGACTTGCACTCTTACTTAGGGTTGATTTAGGTGTTTTACAGTGTATTACATGAACTATTTTGTCAACCTCTTCCTTTCCCTCCATGTCTCTTCCTCTCTCAGCCGTTGTTTGCATCCCCCGCTTTGTCTCCCCATCAGATAGATACAGAGCAATTAGAGCGTGTGAAATGGAAACAGTGATAAATATTTCAGTACTGCTGTCACTGCTCTGCTGATCTGTTGAAAGGTATGATATCCAGACAGGCTGCATTATATTCTACTACCATCACTTGTCAACTGCCCATTTTGATTTTGGTTAGCAAACGTACTTACATTAAGAACCACATGCCGATAACATACAATGTAATTTCACTAATCTAGTTTCCAAGTTGTATTCTGAATTTGTGTGAACTGGTATGATTGGTAATGTCTTCAAGTTGATGTCATCCAACAGTAAAATTTCAGGTTGGACCAGTGATGACTAATATTTGAGGGTAAGTCAGAAACTATTGAAGTAAAGGTCGCCAGGGCTTGTACCTTTTGAAGACACTTTGGAGTTTCTATGTTCTTTTAAAACTGTCTGCCTAAAAATTGTGTTCCCATTTTAATAAAACAATACAATTTTCATCAAGATTGCTGACAAGGCAAAACAAATATGCTTATATGAACAGCTGGAGCTGCAGGGAGGAAAAACGTAACAACAAAAAAAGTTAATGGAATCGTGTTAGCATGCTAACATTTGCTTCTTAACAACAAAGTAAGGCTGATGGGAATGTCCCATATGTAGTTTTGCAGGTTTCTTGTCATAAACCAATGTATTGGATAAATTTAAATATAGACCTGATGATGGTGCTAGATAAAATGTCAGGGGATCCATTATTTCATCCTGACAGGGACAGAATACATTTTGGGGGAGATATTTCAGTCTGGAAAGTCTAAAATTGTAGAACGATCAACTGACAGATATTGCCTTTCATAGAGGTGCTAGGGAGGCTAACAAAGGTACTATAAGATTTGTATTCTAACATTGTAATCTAACATACTTGATAAAATGACATTTAGCAATGATTCAAATGGTCCTACCTAATCACAATGAGCTATTCGCTTCTCTTCTCTTTCCCCTCCCACAGTCTGTAAAAACGTGTGCATGCAGTCGATTGCGCTTAAAGATTTTTGTCATTTTCAATTAGTTTTTAATGCAAACGCACAGTGGATTTCTTCTCTTACATCCCTTCTATCTACTCTTAAATGTGTCCATAAAAAAATCTATCTTCTGCTGTAACTTCAATGCTTTCTATTTTCTTTTCCACAGGAATGTGTGCTTCTTTCTAACACAGTTTTACTATTGCCTGTTAATGATGTTGGTTATCCAGATGTTGAAGCTTATTCCACTGCCTCACTCACTTTAATTTTTCTGTCCACAAATGCCAAAAAGAAATTAACATCTGTTGGCACACATTGAACATAAACCACAGGACTTCAGAGTCATTAACAGAAAAGGGCACACATACGCTGATTATCAGTACTACTCTACATACAGTAAGAGTAAAAACAAACAAGACCTAAGTTAGCATGTTATTATCGTATGATTAACGTAACTTTAACTCCAAACCCTTATCCGATCACATTTATTGTAACATTCTCTTGAAAAAGCAAATGTGGATCACAGATCAAACATTCAACAACAGCACATAACAAAAATAGGAAGAAACATAATAAAATAGCAAAAGCATGAGTAAACTATTATTACATCAGATAACATTAATTGCTTTGGATAACATTGTCTAAAGCAGATAATCTAAAATACATTCTCATGCTTTATATAAAATCTTCCAGGCAAGGACTGATGTAGCATGTCATGTTGGTGCACTGCCCTAAAACTTGTGCTTTGGTTTTTCCTTTGAAGGTGACAGAGGGGGACGACCCACAGACATCAAAGTATCACCCACTGGGTGTTCCCTGCTTTCATGTGTTATCTATAGCTAGGATATTTCAAGGATTTCTGGCTATATGGACATCTAAATTACTGAGTGTATGCGAGACCTGGAGAGTAGACTCCTAGCTCTGTGTAGCTCAATGAGTAACCCTGAAAGTTTCACCTCATTGTTTTAATTTTCTAGTCCGCAACTTTACTGTTTTGGTTCACTCTCACAGCTCTCAGTCATTTTGGGCCACAGCAGGCAGCTGTGGCCATGGCATAATATTTCATAATGGTAGTTTTGAACCATCATAAAACTACGGAAGAAGTTAATTATTTCCGTGTCCAGTCAGCCAATATCATATGATTCATGCTTGATGGAACAATAAAAATAGTACTGTGGAGGACACTGTCTGAAATCTGTTGGTGGTGAGTAAAGGCACATTTCTAACCATGCCAGCTTGCTGGCCGAACCTGAATATAGCAACAATGGTATTTAATCTCTTTAATCTGTTGAAAACACACCCACTTCCCTGCATCCACACCTTCAGGGTGGACAACAGCTATGTCAAGTGTCAGTGGTGATGTGTGTGAACATTCATCAAACAGAACTTCGAGGTGGCAGCCTGCTGATCACAGATAAACATACAATACACAATGTGTGTTTTACAGTTCTTTAGGTGATTAGACATATACTGAGAGTATTATTCACTACTGGCTACAGCAAGCCTGTCCGACTATAGTGTGTGGGTGTGTGTGTGTGTGTGTGTGTGTGTGTGTGTGTGTGTGTGTGTAAATGCATTTGAATCTATAATTAGCACAAACAAATTAGCACAACACACTCATACACATAAACACCACGACTTAACAACCACAGCTGTCAGTCAGGTCACACAAGCATCAAATCAAAGTAAATCAGAGACAATCTTCCATGTTAATGTTTGTGTGTGTGCTCTTGTATTTCTATCTTGGTGACAATGTGTTTAGAAAGTGGGAACATTTTGGTTCTCACTTCGAAGCTGTTTGACAGTCAGTTGACCCAAATGAAAAAATACTTCACACATTTTCTCACTTAACCTCAAGCCATATGTGTGCTATGGTTTTGAAATATTTGTCTCTGAGATCTCTGCAATAATCCCAATGCAACTTTTCACTGGAACTAATTTGCAGTAGCTTCAAAAGAAATGGTTGACAGTGATTATATGGATTACATGCGTGAACCTACAGTCCTTAGAGTCTACGTTAAAAGCTCTTTTAATCTTCTGTTGTCTTATTATTAGTTCTGGAAAATAATAATAAATAATTAATCATCTGTCTGCTTCCTCTTTCTTTTCTGACTCCATTGTGTGTGTGTTCAGCTGTGTGTGTCTGGGGTTCTGTGTTTGAACTGGTCAAACACTCAGCAAACACTGTCTGTTTGTGTTTGATATGCAAGTGCTTCCTCTTTTATTCTTCGCTCTGTACTCATTGGAATGTGTGCATGTGTCCCAGCTAAAAGAAGAAGGTCAGTATGAGCTTTGTCAGAATGGTATTTGTTGAAGCTGGAACATCAGGTCCGTCACTACATCACACTTGATATTAAAACCAGGATTAAGACAAAATAGTTCTAACAGCCTTTGCCCTGATGCTCTTGAGCAAGCGACATTATTGTTTTCGTCAACAGTACAGCTTGCCAGGACTGAGGGTGTGTTACTGTATGAATGTAAAGCATGGCAGAGCTCAAAACCAAAAGTACTCAATCAACTTTCCCTGGACGAACAGAACAAGAGGTTCTGACATGTTCAATGTTCCTACAATACAACAAAGTAAAATAAAAGTACAATAAAAAACATAAATGAAAAATATGTAAATATACAGTAACCCGAGCCCCCAGCAATTATCAAAAACAGAGACCAAATCAAATAAATATTAACAATAAAAAGAAACAACTAATGGTATTCATGGAGTCACTTTCAAAAAACGAAATCATGTGATTTCTGGTTTCGGTGTAACATGGCATTAAAAAGGCATCACTTGGAACATAGCATACTGGCAGTTTTTTGGTGGTTTTAGAGCTTATTGATTGAAGTGAAACTAAATCTGCTAAGTTTGTCCTCAGGATGGCACTAAGTGAAAAGGCCATGAGGTCATTAATATTTCAGGTGTTTGTCAGATAATTTAGTTTTCTCCTCTGGGGAACCCAGGCAATCAAGCCATTACTTTACAAGAGGCAGCACATGCAGGAATGGACAGTATTTATGATACATGTATTTCAAATACAAAATAGGATTTTGTAATTTGTATTTGATAGTGTTGATGAAAATGGCTTCAAAATTGTTGTATCAAAATACTACTGTAATATGCTTTGTGAGAAGTCTTTGTGATGGCATCATAAAAATTCTGTCTCTGTTTGATGTTTACTCAGTAATTTGGACAGATTTGAGATGAGTTGAGATCAGAACAGAAAATGGATCCAGACGCGAGGAAGATCAAGGTGAGAAATGTATAATTTGCTAGCTTTCCATTGATTTTTAGCATTAATTGCTACAATTGTTTACAGTTCATATTATGTATGGGTGTTCATTTTAATAGTCTAGGCTAAATCATTTATCAGTTTACGTAATGTTCTAGCTAACTATTTGACCCAAGTAGCAGCCCTCACAGTTAACATTAGCTTGCTACTTTCAGCCTATGTAAAGTTTTCATTGTGCATGAAAAAACAAAAGAAAGCCACAAGATGGTGTAACTTGTTAAATGCACACACCTGTGCCTTATTGTCATTAGCAACATTGTACTGCAAAAGTATTTTTGGTGTTTTCGAAATGCAAAAATGCAGTGGTTTATTTTGATACATGGCATGGCTGCTGTATTTTGTAGACCATTTTGATACACTTAAAATTAGGGTATTTGGTGTATTATTTCAAAATACATTTAGATGTATCTTTGCCTGAACACACA
Source organism: Micropterus salmoides (assembly GCF_014851395.1). NCBI lineage: Eukaryota > Metazoa > Chordata > Actinopteri > Centrarchiformes > Centrarchidae > Micropterus > Micropterus salmoides. The sequence continues at coordinate 23,499 of NW_024043057.1, read as the reverse complement.
TACTGCAGTCCTTCTTCTTCTGGAGAATATCCACACACAATTTCACTGTAATCTGGCCCAAAGTTGTGGAGACATCTTGCTCTGGATCACGGCCCTCTGTTTCTTGTGTCAATGATCTCAACAATCTTCCGAGCAGGAAGTGGCAACTTATTGTCTTTGGTTTGCCTCCAGAGAAAGGGGCGTGTTTCAGATGGGTTTGAGCAGACAACATGAGAGAGCAGCTGCTCGATGCCCGCTGCACTACTGTCGGAGAGCACTGCAGCTGCATATGGTGGCCAGAGCAGAACAGGTGAACAAATGAAGCTGCCTTTTCTTCTCTTTAACAATTTACCTTAAATCTGATGGAAAAGTTTACATGGTCCAAGAAAGATAAAGGGACAAGTTTCTATAAAATAACCACGTGCTAAGAAAAACTTGGTGAGACAGCATCAAACCCTGGTTGCCCTGGCCTTTCTATGTGGAGTTTGCATGTTCTCCCATGTCTGTGTGACCTATCAGATTCTGTGGCGCTTGACTGTGAAGTTAAGGCTTTGTTGACGATGTGAAGCGGTTGCAGTTTAGGCACCAAAAGTACTTGGTTAAGGTTAGGAAAACATTGTTGTTTGGGTGTAGTCACAGAATCTGATAGGTCAAACATTTTGGTGTTACATCTGAAAGTAATAGATTCTGTTGGGCCACCTTTGATCTCTGTTTTCAACAGCTCCCTATCTACTGGTTGTGTCCCTGATTATTTTAAAACGGCTTGCGTGAACCCACTTTTAAAGAAACCTGGTTTAGATCCCTCCCTCCCACATAATTTTAGACCAATTTCAAAACTGCCTTTTATTGCATAGATTCTAGAAAGAATTGTGTCCAAACAGCTGCTCACTGTGCTGGAAAATAACAAATTATTTGAAAAGTTTCAGTCTGGTTTTAGGAAGTACCACAGCACTGAGACTGCCCTGCTTAAAGTCACCAATGACCTTTTAATGTCTGCTGATGAAGGTATGTGCTCAGTCCTAGTACTCCTGGACCTTAGCGCTGCTTTTGACACCATTGATCACAACATCATGTTAGACAGACTGAGGCACTGGGTGGGGATCTCTGGTACTGCCCTAGAATGGTTTTCATCCTACCTGTCAAATAGGAAGTTTTGTGTGTCTGTAAACAACTATGTCTCCTCATTCTGTCCAGTTAAATATGGTGTGCCTCAGGGGTCGGTCTTAGGACCCATTTTGTTTTCCTTGTATCTGCTTTCCCTTGGACATATTATCCATAAACATGGCATTTCTTTTCATATTTATGCTGATGACACACAAATATACTTGCCCGTCTGATCCAACGACCCTGGAATGCTGAGTTCACTTAACAACTGCCTTTGTGAAGTTAAAAAATGGATGTCAAAATAATTTCCTCCAGCTGAACTCAGACAAAACAGAAATCCTGGTCATTGGGTCTCAGCAGATGGCAAATCAAATACTGCCATCTGCTGGTTCCCTAGTAAATCACATTAAGCCTGTGGCAAAGAACCTTGGTGTTTGGTTTGATAGTAATTTAAATTTCGAGCAGCACACCACAAAGCTTGTTCAATCATGGTTTTATCAACTTAGAAATATAGCAAAAATTCGATCTATGTTAACTTTTAAGGACACCGAGACCATTTTACACGCCTTCATCTCATCACGCCTGGATTATTGCAACAGCCTTTTCACCTGTTTAACCCAAAAATCTATTGATCGACTCCAGACTGTCCAGAACTCAGCTGCCAGGCTTTTAACCAGAACAAAGAAATATGACCACATTACTCCTATTTTAGCTTCATTACACTGGCTCCCAGTATGTTTTAGAATTGACTTTAAAATTCTATCGATTACTTTTAAAGCTCTTCATGGCCTCTCGCCTTGTTATATTTCTGAACTTTTAGTCCCATACACACCAGCACGTACCTTGAGATCCTCGGGCAGAGGTCTGTTGTCTGTTCCAGAGTCTCGACTGAAAACTAAAGGGGACAGAGCGTTTGCTGTCAGGGCCCCGAGGCTCTGGAACAGCCTGCCCGAGGAAATCAGGTCAGCTGAGTCAGTGAACTCTTTTAAGTCCCTTCTTAAAACATACTATTATAGGAGAGCCTTTCCCGATCTTATTTGACTTTATTTTATCCCTTTTATTTTATTGTATTTTACTAATTTTATATTAATTTTTCATGCTCTTATCTTGTTTTTTTGTATTATTCTCTACACTTGTTAAAGCACTTTGTAACTTGTTTTTGAAAAGTGCTCTACAAATAAGGATTATTATTATTATTATCTGCGTGGGTTCTCTCCGGGTGCTCCGGCTTCCTCCCACTGTCCAAAGACATGCGGCCTAGGGTTGATTGGTGACCCTAAATTGTCCTTAGGTGTGAGTGTGACTGGTTGTTTGTCTATGTGTGGCCCTGCGATGGATTGGCGACCTGTCCAGCGTGTACCCCGACTTTCGCCCAATGTCAGCTGGGATTGGCTTTACGGTTACGATTTTACAGAAAGATTTCCATGAGATGCCACTCACCTGAAAAGAATGCATCATGTCCAGTTTTTTGAGTGACACTACATACTATTCAGTACCAGACTTTGTGTCTAGCTAATGTGTGCATCTTCTGGAAGATAGGTTGTAGATAATGATAGAATGTTCTGATGTTGTGAGGATACTTTCAGGATGATGACTAGAGCTCAGTTTACAAAGTATAAATCACATAACATCAAGTTGGTGCCAAATCATGTTGGATGTTGTACATGAATGTGTTGCTTCGGGATTTATTGTCCACCAGGAACCTTGTAAATGACCATCCTCAGAGTCTAATTTGAAGCAGAAATTGCTATCTGGGATGTCTGCCTTTCTGTTTTGTCTGTCTTCTCTCTCCTCTTAGTAAGGATCCTGTGTGAACTCGTTGCCCCCACAATTCATCTCACCATTCAACACTGCCCCCATGTGGCACACAGGCGTGAGTGTGTCCTACAGCCCAGCAGGGAAGAACGGAGACATTTAAAAAAAGAAACAACCCAAATTCACTTTGCCCAGCAACAGTCACACTGCGCAGACTATATAAAACACATTCAGTGGCAGAGCCTAGGAGGGGAAAATACAGGAAGATGCTTATTGTCTGCACTACAGACTAGTTACTAATATAGACACCAGCCAACAGCCTCATCTACAAGTGTGGAAGTAAGCACCTAACCTTCCACTCAGTGACATGTTTCTGTAGCAGAGTGGTAATGGATGGGTGTATCCTGAAGAGTCCACGTCAACTCTGAAGATCTCAGCTCAGACGTCTCAGGCCTGCCTTTCTCTCCAAGCCTAGAAATGATCTACTTTCAAACTAGGTTAGGTAAACGCTGTAGTCCATATGTGCTTGCTCAAACCGTTTCTCATTCAGTTCGTGAATCCTCCATCAACATAATATCGACTATAACAGAACACCAATCTTGAGCATGTTTCAGTCGGGCAATTTTATTTTCCTTGTGTGACATTTTCTAATTTTTGTACACACAATCTTTCTCCAAGATATTATACTTTATTTCCCAAATGTTTCTGAGCAACTGGCTTCCTGATTTCCTTATGTACCAACAATTACTCATCTATGTTCACAAGGTTTTTTACTAAATTAATTTAGCCTTTTAACATTTGTTTCTCTTATAAAGTCACAGAACATCTGAGAAATAAAGTATGGTATACAGGAGAAAAGGTGTGATGTGGTAAATTTTGATGGACTCAACCAGTGAAATGAATGAAAAGCCAATGAAAGATTGTGGGAAAAACAGCTTAATGAACTGAACATAGTTAACTTCCTTTGGATCAAAGGCACATTTTAACTCAGTGGGCTGATTGGATTTATCACAAGCATGTAATGGCAGTTTATGAGACTCACAGATTAAAAACCACTGCCAGGATGTTCTTGAGTAAGTCACATTCTTGTTTGACTGTCAGTGGCAAGATATTTCCTCCATCTTCAAAGTTGTGGAGGAACGGTTCCGAATTAACTAAATATGGATGAGTAAAATGAACCTGCTTTTTAAGTTGTCATTGACAAGCCTGTGGAGTGGATCTGCTTCATAGGTCACAAACATCCACTTAATATTACATAAAAGTGTGAGCATGGCAGTCCGATATGGGTCCATGAGGATGTTGTTGCTGTATGGGAAATTTAATCTACCTCACTTTCTAAATATTAATAATAAAGAGCTGCTACGAAATAACAGGGAGAGGCAGGACAGAATGGGTTTTTCTTTATTTGCGATAAAAAATAGGTTTAAGATCTCCCTTTACAAATATACCAGGGAAATGCAGTGTGACTGCAGTAGTCACAAACATTTGGAAGTCAGAATTATACAGAGAAACAGTGCATTTACATGCACACCAAGATCACAACCACAGCTGTCTTATGAAAACATCTTGACCGGCTTAAAGTTAAGCATAATGAGTCACTGCGGCTTGTAAATACTTGATTTCATTTGATAACTTGCAGATAGTTAAATTTAAGCGTTCAACACTTCCTTTACCATTCATCCTTCCTTTTAAAAAGGTACACCATTGAATCAGATTGTAAACAAACACAGTCAGGTCAACAGTCAGTGTTTCTCACCAAAACAAATCAAATCTTCAAAAAAACATTTGCATTGTTTTTTTTTTAATCTAAAACTTTGTGTGTGTGTGTGTGTGTGGGGGGGGTTCTTATACATGTTACTGCAACCACCATTTGATCAGTGGACCAGCTTGAAACCATCAGCAGGAAATCGTATTGGTCACCTGCTTGCTCTTACAAACAAACAAAACACATGGTACTTTTCATTCACTCATTGTATAAATTTGGGGTTTTATTGTGCAACGTTAACCACTTTTTGACCACTAGTTGCGCTATTGAGACAAATTCCTGCAGACAGTTTCAAGCTTTTCAACCGATAACGAGTTGGGGGTGCTAAGAGACACAGCATTGCGCCAGTAAAGGCACGGAAGATAGAATAAACGACGCACATTCAAAAACACGTTAAAAAAATGTTGTATGAGGAAGGAAACCTATTCATCTGTTTCGAGGCTTCAAGGATACACATGTTTTATTGAGAAACATTGACTATAAACAAACTGTTTACAAGAAAACTCAACTTTAAGCACCATAATTGCTGCATTGCAGTGTGCATGTAAATGCACTGAGAGAGAAAGCGATAGAGGGGAAACGTTCCTTAAATAAAACATTACAAAGGCCTCAGAGTTACATTGATATACATATAAATAACTCAACTTAAGATTTCACCATACACATACACTTAAGGGCATAGCAGAGAGAGAGACAAAAAAACAACAACATAAAAAGTACACAATTGACCCCTATAACTAAGTCCCACAGATATGCTACAATAGGACATTAAAGTTTCAACTGTATCCGAGAGGATGCATTCGTATCTGTCTCCTAAATGTAGCTAGAACTTGTGCAACAGCCCGACTTTCTTACTTGAACCTCCTTTCAAAACAAGTTGAGCACGTTGTTGTAGACTTGTTCTCACACATTGTATAGTCTGTGGTTTTTAGTGTTAACATGGGCAAACCACAGTCCTATCTCAGTGCAACGACTCTCATGGTGCCTGTAACTTTCTATCAAGACAGTCTGAGGTACATATGCCCACCGCAGGGTGAGGCAGCGGACAGAAAGCTTCAGGTTTCTGCACATTAATTTTGGCTCAGTCAGGAAGATTTAGAGTGAAGCAGCTGCTGCGAGGGCACACACACACACACACTCAGGAATCTGTCCTCATGTGCAACTTGCCGAACTGATTCCAAAAATGTAGCAGGGAGAAAAGGGATGAACATCCAGATACTACAGCCTCATCAGTACATTCACTTTTGTGTGTTGCAGTCATCACAGGTGTGTTCATGTTGCACTAGGTGAATTTTCGAGTGGGTGACTTCTGTTTCAGCTTATGTGAAATACTGCTTAGTGTATGTAGGAAAGGTTTTTCCTCTTGAACCTGATCCTTTTCACTCACACTGATTTTCTGATAAATTTTCTTTCCTGCATAACAGAGTCGGGGAAATGACCCAGAAGTGACCTAAACAGCTTACTGCTTTTACCTCTGCCTCAAAAGAGAACAAGAGGTGAGAGGTCACTTGCTCAGATATTGTAGCCTGATTCGTCCAGTGAGAGAACGCAGGTGGGGGTTGGCTGGATGAACAGACAGAAACAGACAGAAGTGAAACCAGGAATGTCCTCATGCCAGCAACCCGACCCACCTGACGCTCACCACAGAACTGACACGTGTGCTCAGAAATGCTGCGCTACACAGGAAGGAATTCATGAGCATCTGAGAGAACGAACTGATGTAGGTATGGGCCAGTAAATGAAAAATGCACACGTATAAACGAGTGAATGGATCATTCGATGAGTGATCAAATTAACAAATGAATGACTGAACAAATGAGCGAATGAACTGCTGAACTGCATAGAACTCCAAGCGGTTCAGGTCTGTCTCCCCGAGCGGCTGGGTAATCACCGCGGCCTTTTGCGCGTGACGAAGATGAGGACCCTGCGGATGGCAATGAGGCGGTCCTTGAGGGATGTCATGGCCAGGATGGTGAGCTGGGCTCGACCCTCCAATGGAAGGACAGCGAGAAGCCACCAGGACCAGGCCGGACCACTGGGACTGCCCTGCAGAAGAGAAAAGATACATACAGTTGATTTCTGTATATTATAAAACTTTTACTGCTTAGATGATGACGGGGTAGGAAAAATGACAAAAAAAAGAGTTTTTTTGAGTTTCTCACTCAAAAATGAAACATTAAATTAAAATTTGTGACTTAAAGATTGTGACAACTACATTTATTATGTAACCTACAGGACGAATGTGTCTATTCACCTCTATGCGTCTTTCCACTGACTGACTTCCACTGACAATTACTGTGCATTTGCTCTCTAGTGCTGGTTTTCTGCCAGTTTCAGCAGAGAATTGTAAAAAGAAAACCTGAGGCAGCTGATCGAGGAAACAGCTACCGTCCCACCTACTTACTGCTCTAGGAAAATATCCATGCTCCCTAGGCCTCTGACTGCCAAGGAATGCAGCTTTAATACGAGGACACTTGTTGGACACAGTGATCCTAACTACATTCTTAAGCATATGGTATTCATATTCATGCTTTCCTTTTTGACAATAGTCTTGGATAACCAGCAATTTTTTTTTTTCTTAAAACCATGTCTACAAAGGAAGCATCATGAAATCGTGGATTTTTAAATTATCCTTTCCTTCGTTAAACATCTTATACAACATAATCTTAGCAGATAATGAGGGCAGCAATGTGCAATCTGTGTTGTTTCAAGCAGTTTCAGGAGGCTAACGGTAAAATGGCGTCTTGTTTCATCATATATTTAGATTTAAATCTGTAGTGATCGCGGTAAAAGAGGTGAAATTATGCTACACGGGTGTTTGCACACCTGTGGGTCGGGATCTTTGCTGGGAAGGTGTCCGAAGTGGCTCAGGATCTGGCTCTTCATGTTGTCTTTCAGGGAGGTGAACCAGCTGTTTGCCTGCTCGTACACAGAGTCGTGCAGCTTCAGAAGCTCCACCAGCTCCTCCCCCTCCACCTGATTGGACACAGATTTTAATTTTGTTTTTAAAAATACCACTGACCAAGATGAGTAAAGATGGCAGAAGTTGCTGAAAAAAAAACAATAATTTAAGCATATTAACATCGGCAAACGTATGTATTTATTAGTGCAGGAGGAGGACAGTTTTCCCCCCTCTGGAAAGATTCTGTCAGTGACTCAGAAAGGAACTCAAGACAGCTTTTTCCCCCCACTGCTCAGCTATCACAAAGTTGCTTGAGGCAAAAACCTGAGTTCTACCTTGAGTGACATTTGCTTGACAGTAGCATAATGCAAAGTGTCTGAAATGAATACATCCACAGCCTCAGCCCACCTTCTTGTCTTCCAGGTACTCTATCTTGGCGGTGTGGTAGCCATCTCTTTGGCCATGGCTGAGGACCTTGAACCGTGACACACCAATGGTGTCGACCACTGAACGACCGTCAGGAAAGAACTTCACATCTCGCACCTGAAAGAGGAAATTTTATCTTGTACTTACACTGATAAAATCTTATTTGAATGCATACAGCGGAGTGAGATGAGAAAATCTGTGACAGGAAAATAGCAAATGAGTGACATCCTGTGACAGCGCTAGATGCAAACACTTACCTGCAGCATGCAGCCGTAGTCGGCAAAGCCTTTGAGCTCGTCAGCAATGCACATGCCGAACTGCTTTGTGCCCGTCTCCATGGAGCGACGGATCATGAGGCGGTAGCGTGGCTCAAACACATGCAGCGGGCAGGGGATGGTGGGGAAGGCCATGGTGCACACAAAAATGGGCACTTCCTGGTTAAGCTACAAGAGACACAGAAGAGTTTGTTGAGACTGAGGTGTTTGTAGAAAATATGTTTAAGGCTTTTTAAGACCACTTAATTTCATCTGGAACTAGCAAATCAGACTCTAAGAGGGCAAAATTAAAGTCAACATGACATACAGTAAACATTTGATTATTGTTATTTGAAATTATAACTTTTCTCCATTATAAATGTTTTGGATACCTTATTTTTGTTAAATAGAGGTAGAAAAAAACAGAGCAAATGCATTCTGAATAAACAAGACCTAAGATAAGATACAGTGGGTACGGAAAGTATTCAGACCCCTTTAAATTTTTCACTCTTTGTTTCATTGCAGCCATTTTCCAAAAATCAAAAAAGTTCATTTTATTTCTCAGTAATGTACACTCAGCACCCCATCTTGACAGAAAAAAACTGAAATGTAGAAATTTTTGCAAATTTATTAAAAAAGAAAAACTCAATATCACATGGTCATAAGTATTCAGACCCTTTGCTCAGTATTTAGTAGAAGCACCCTTTGATCTAATACAGCTATGAGTCGTTTTGGGAAAGATGCAACAAGTTGTTCACATCTGGATTTGGGTATCCTCTGCCATTCCTCCTTGCAGATCCTCTCCAGTTCTGTCAGGTTGGATGGTAAACGTTGGTGGACAGCCATTTCAGGTCTCTCCAGAGATGCTCAATTGGGTTTAAGTCAGGGCTCTGGCTGGGCCATTCAAGAACAGCCACGGAGTTGTTGTGAAGCCACTCCTTCGTTATTTTAGCGGTGTGCTTAGGGTCATTGTCTTGTTGGAAGGTAAACCTTCGGCCCAGTCTGAGGTCCAGAGCACTCTGGAAAAGGTTTTCGTCCAGGATATCCCTGTACTTGGCCGCATTCATCTTTCCCTCGATTGCAACCAGTCGTCCTGTCCCTGCAGCTGAAAAACACCCCCACAGCATGATGCTGCCACCACCATGCTTCACTGTTGACTGTGTTGGACAGGTGATGAGCAGTGCCTGGTGTTCTCCACACATACCGCTTAGAATTAAGGCCAAAAAGTTCTATCTTGGTCTCATCAGACCAGAGGATCTTATTTATCACCATCTTGGAGTCCTTCAGGTGTTTTTTAGCAAACTCCATGCGGGCTTTCATGTGTCTTGCACTGAGGAGAGGCTTCCGTCGGGCCACTGCCATAAAGCCCCGACTGGTGGATTGCTGCAGTGATGGTTGACTTACTACAACTTTCTCCCATCTCCCGACTGCATCTCTGGAGCTCAGCCACAGTGACCTTTGGGTTCTTCTTTACCTCTCTCACCAAGGCTCTTCTCCCCCGATAGCTCAGTTGGCGGACGGCCAGCTCTAGGAAGGGTTCTGGTCGTCCCAAACGTCTTCCATTTAGGATTATGGAGGCCACTGTGCTCTTAGGAACCTTAAGTGCAGCAGAAATTTTTGTAACCTTGGCCAGATCTGTGCCTTGCCACAATTCTGTCTCTGAGCTCTTCAGGCAGTTCCTTTGACCTCATGATTCTCATTTGCTCTGACATGCACTGTGAGCTGTAAGGTCTTATATAGACAGGTGTGTGGCTTTCCAAATCAAGTCCAATCAGTATAATCAAACACAGCTGGACTCAAATGAAGGTGTAGAACCATCTCAAGGATGATCAGAAGAAATAGACAGCACCTGAGTTAAATATGAGTGTCACGGCAAAGGGTCTGAATACTTATGACCATGTGATATTTCAGTTTTTCTTTTTTAATAAATTTGCAAAAATTTCTACATTTCTTTTTTTCTGTCAAGATGGGGTGCTGAGTGTACATTACTGAAAATAAAATGAACTTTTTTGATTTTTGGAAAATGGCTGCAATGAAACAAAGAGTGAAAAATTTAAAGGGGTCTGAATACTTTCCGTACCCACTGTATATACACTTAAATCCACATTAACTGATACATGTCTCTGTATCGGTTGTATAGGTTTAGGGTTTTACTGTTCTAATTAAAAAAAAACTCCTAACATTTATTTTTACATAGTAAATAAACCCTTTCATTGTGTGGGTGTGTGTATTTGCATGTGTGTGAAACTGACTTTGACAGCTCCTTCATCTCCTCTTCATGGATTTTCTTCCTCTCAGCCAGCTCATCTCCAAGGTAACGCTGCAGCACTTCCTCCATCAGCAGGGTCTTGTTGTAGCCCCTGGTGGCCAGATACTGCAATGACAACACACAAACAATAACTATGCTGTCATTTTCATTATCAATTAATCAGTTTGCCCTATAAAATGTCAGAAAATATAGAAAAATACCCATTGAAATTTAAATACTTTGTTTTGTCCCACCAAAGCTAAATCTCGCATTTGAGAAGCTGGAACCAGAAGATGCTGGTATATATTTGACAGATAAATTACTTTAACAATTTTCAAATTATAAAAACTGATGTTGATTAATTTCATCTGTCAGTTTACAAATAAAATAATTTTTTCAGCACTACTACAAACTACACAAAAGTCACAACACTGAGGATGTTATTACCTTTTTAATATGGAGGTAAAACCCTATTGAGAACCAAGTGTTTTCGCATTTTGGATTATATAAAATGTTTGTGTACCTCTGACAGATTCTCCTTGCACAGAGGGCAGTTGGGGTTGTGGTCCAGGCAGCGCTCCAGACATCTGAGGCAGAAGTGTGTCCGCAGGGAGTGGCTACCGGCTCATAGAACAATCTGGAGGAGAAATTACAAAACACTCATGAAACTTTAACATGCTCCCGTTAACACTGGCTGTTGGCCAATGATATCATGGCTGCATCATGTATTACATGCAGATACGTCTTGATAATTGAATTCAGATAAAAATAAAAGTGTTGAAGTCATTTTGGTCCCAACTGTTGAAACCTGTGAATACTGTGTATGCATGCAGTAACTGTGTGCGCATGTGTGTGCTGGAATGTTGGACTGTGTGCTGTCACCTCATGCAGAGTGAACACTCCAAGTCTCCACTGTCCAACAGCTCAGCGGGAACCGTTCCCTCCACACACCGTGGCCGTCTGACAGCTGTTCACCTCGTCTGTTCAAAACATCACAACATCAGGATACACATATCTGTGTGTTCAGGTTATTCGTTTTCGTGCTTTGTTTTCCTGGAGTGACAATCAGACTGTTGTCATTAAAAAAACTTGTATGTAATGCGTAATAATGGAACAAATTTCTTTGCATTTAACATTAATTTGATTATATAAAGTATATACTTACTAGTCATTTAAAAAAGCAATTAGTTGTACTAGTTGTTCCTTTTATTATTGCATTGCATCCTAAAATGATGGTGTTATGCTTCTTTGCGTTCACTAGGTCGTTACTGAATGCAGTCTAACTAAGAAATAAAATAATACAATAAAAATCTTTAAAAGTTTTAAATTACATCGTTTAATTCTTAATTTCCCGCTTTGTTTTACTACTACAAATGCTGAAATTCCCCACTTTACTCAAAAGCAGTAATGAGTACACAAAACAAATTGGACCAGCAATGATTTATGTTACTGATGGGGTTAAAGTTATGCACGAGTTGAAAAATAAAAATAGTCAATTTAATAAATTTGATAATTTATTGATGATTATCAAAAAACACCAGTTGGTTCCCCAAGCATCCAATCGGTGACACCAATAAGAGTGAATTATTTACAACTTTTGCCAAGTAGAAAAAAAAAAGAAAAAAAAAAGGGTAATATTGGGTCCATATCTATTTTTTAGTTGTTCGGCTTATGGTATTGCGAAACTCAAGAAATAAAACAAAAAAGCGATTCACAAACACGATTAAAACACAAGGGAGAAGAAAACTTTTCAAAATAAAGTAATACACCCATATTCAGTGATCAGTCTTTTATGTGAGTCATCACTCAGATTCTCTTACCAGGTCTGAGCAGTTTAGAGGGAGGGTTGAAGATCACTGAGGGTCCTTCTCCGCTGTGTTTCCTCTTGAGGCCACTAGGTGGTGCTGGCAGTGCAGCCAGAACGCCGGCCAGGGTCTTGGTGTTGCTCTCCCCTGCAGCGCAGTCTGATTGTCCAGGAGACGGAGCAGACAGTCTGGACGATGAGTCGTCTACTGGAGCGCTTTTAGTCACATTGAACTCTGAGTCCTGGACACACAGACAGACAGAGATTATTGAGCTAGACGATGATGAAGGGATAATCATTTTGACAGCCGCACTTTGCTCCAGTGCACCTTCATTCAAAATGTACAAAATGCAGTGCAGTACATTTAATTTACTTGGTGAAGTCATTTTTAGTTACAGTTTTTTTAAACAGTTGGCCCAGTGTACTTTTTGAGAAATAAAACTGCAAATCAGCACAGTTGTCTGTAGAGATCCAGTCTATTTCCATGTATCAAGATGCAATGAATTTCCCTGATATGAACCTGCTAACATAAACACAAATAACAATATGCTTTGCCTAAGGCCAAGATCACACTAATCATCCTAATTACACAAATATGGAAAACATCTTTCATGTTTTCAAATGTCTTCCTTCCACACTAAAGGGGTTTTCAGATCATTAGGGGGTAAAGGACTTAAGCTGATGATACACGGGGCAACTTTGTAAATAAAATAAAACTAAGGTTTGCAGTAAAATAAAGTTAACAGAAAACAAAGGGCAGAGCAATAATTGATTATTATAGTTTTATCTTCTCAGTGTTCCTTAAAGCATTTAGTTAAAATGTCCTTTTGACAGATGTTTCCATTGGTCTCAGTGTGTTTGTGTGCAGTAACCTGTGAGGAGGAGCCAGGTCTCTGTGTGAGCGGCCTCAGAGACCTGAGCAAGGCCGGTGGTTTGATGAGGCGGGTGGCCATCCCCCCCCTGCAGTGGGTGCAGCGGCGTTGGTAGGTCCTCATTCTCAAACACAGAGGAAAACAGCTCACTAAGGATCTGCAGGATGAAATAAAGCAAGGCACTTGGTCAGTGTTTACAATACACACAGAAAGGAGTAGTCGGGAAATTTGCTTTTCCTTGGGGCCATGTCACAGTAGGTGTAAGCAATATACTGATGCTACAAATGGTAGTTAATAAAACAAGAAGAAGTTGATGCAGGTCGGGTTTCCAACAAAACATATTACTTTACTGCAATATTTAGGTATTTCTTTCAGATTGCTGTCATTTCCATTAAAAGGTTTTATGGGCAAAATAAGCGTTTCACAAAAACAAGAGTTTGGAAGCATACTTGATGAGCATTTCTTTTATTTAACTGAGCTTCTCTTACCTTCTGAGCCTCCAGTTTAACTTTGGTCCAGTCAGGCTTCAGCGCCACACACACAAAGTATTCCTGCAAGGCCTCATCGTTCCGGCCTGCTTTACTCAACGCTGTGGCCTTCAGAAAGTGAGCCTGAAATAAACATAAAAATTGTGCGTCCGTGCGATTAACGAGATCCAGTATTTTCTTCTATATGCAAAAAGAAAATCAACAAACAAACGTATTTTGTCCATCTGATTGTTATCACTAAACAAACAAAGGCATGACAACTCTGAACACATAAAAATAATACAAATATAAATAATTAACAAATTTTAGTGCTTCCAAGTGACATGAAAATCACCTAAATCTAAACACAGTCATTTATGAAAAGCTGATGCCATCGTTGGATGATTGTTCCAATTAGAACTTTTTGATAGGACTTGACAGCTCTGGCAGAAAGGACACATACGTCTCTACCACAAGATGTTAACAACTACATGATATTGCTGTGTACTACATCTACAAGTTATAGCCTTTTGGTGTTGCAGCTTCTAAGCAGTGTTTCCATCAACGTTTAAGCGCTTTTTGAAGTGTTGCATTAGAAAAGGTTGATTGCAAAATTCGAAAATTCAAAAACATCCTAATTTTGCAAAAAAGATTTTACGCTCGCTTAAGGTGGTTTTTGCCTTTGTCAAATAAAAAAAAGAAAAAGAAAAGAAGAGTTAATGCGCTAAATAAAATCACATCTGATTAGCTGTTTCCACTGTCGCCATCTTGGCCAGATATTATCATAATGCGCGGAGACATGGCTGGTAACAGTTTGCCCAGTTGAAACACATTTCTGAGAACCTCTCTACATTTTTCTAAGATCAGTGGCCCTCAGGTCCACGCGGCTGGTTTTGTTTCTGGTTTGGAACCCATACATCTTGTTTATTACAGCCATGTGTAACGTCAACTACTAATGTAGCTAGGCCTGGTTTATTCACGCCAAACCAGCTGATGGAAACACTTTTTTGAGAAATTTCAAAAGTCCGTTTAAAATTCGCATGACAATTAGATGGAAACATGGCTATTGTCAAAGTGCCTCAAAAATATTGTAACATTATGCCAGGGTGGTTAGCTCTAACTGGGCTGCAACGATTAGTCGACGTAAATGATGACGTCGATTATAAAAATTTGTCAACGTGAAATTTCATTGTCGATGCATCGTTACAGAGATGCAGTTTAAGGGAAAGATAGAATCTTCTCATTATGAAGATTTCTGGTTGTTCATTTCTAACTGCGAATGCTAGGGGCTGTATCGTTCCACTGTCTGCCACGACTGCCTGACTGTGAGACTACTCACGAAGAAGAAGCTTTCATGAGAAGCGGAGAGCAACTGTTGCTTTATTATTCTAAATACACTTTACATTGTTAGTCTACTGTTGTGGTTGTAGTACTTGCTTTTATTTTATATACAGTTCCAAAACAAAAATCTTTGTAAGGAAGTTAAAACCTACCCAATAAATCAGATTGTGGGCTTATTGTTTTGGGTGATAAAACCTGGCTGTTATGTAGGAGCAGTTCTCCATAGTTCTTTGCATTCTTGGTTTTGAGGTCTCATAGATGATGCTGGCTAAGAGAACGCTTTTTAGTTGTGAAGGCAAACATGTTAAGTGCAAAAGTAAATCAGTGAATTATAGGAGTATACTACGCTGTCTTGTCTTCTTCCCTAGTGTTCATTCTGAAAAGTAAACCTCGCTCATTTAATGGTAACGTTAGCTAGTTAGGACGTGTGTTGGAGTCCAGTAATTCACTTAAAAGGTATTTAATTAGTTATATGGTTTAATTAGGTTAGGGGGTGAGAAATTAATGTGACTAATCGAATAAATAATTAACAGTTTAGTCGACTACGAAGATAATCATTAGCTGCATCCCTAATGTTGCACATTATGTACCAACATAATGTTAATATGCAGAATGGGGGTAACTTGCAAAAAGAAATATCTTAGTTTAGAATAAAATGTTTTAATTTCCATATATGTTCACAACTCTCCAAGGTTGCTATACATACTATGTCTTATATCACAACTACTAAATTAAAAAAGTTTAATGCATAAATTTGTGAAAAATGGACTATGAAACAGTTACTTGTGGCACCATCATTATGTAGTTTTATTACTTAGAAACAGTAGTGGACAGTGTTGTCTGAGAGCAGGAAAGGAACAATTTTCTGATGCTTACGACCAAAAGATCCTAGTGAACATTTGTTTAAAAAAAAAAAAGACAATTTCAAAATTGTGTCTCACCTTTGTCCAGAGCGGTTTTAATCTACAGAGGCTGTTGGTGTCCTGCACTGCCTGACTGAAGTTCCTCATCTCCATGTGCAACTCAGCACGCTGACACAGCAGTCTGCCTGAAGAGGGCACTGTAGACCACAGGGGGGAAAAAAAAAAAAAAAAAAAAACCACACACACACACACACACACACACACACACACACACAAGGTCAGTGAATAGCCCTCCAGGGGATGGACTTTTTCTAGGTCTGCACAGAAGTAGGGCAACAATGTAACAAGTGACCTATTTAATAAGCGAGAATGCTATGAAACATGTGTAGTGATACAGCTACATAACATCAGTCTTCCAGAGACAATTACTAGTCTGTTGTTATAAAACAGTCACTGCGTGGCAATATTATCTAGCAGGTTTGTGTGCCACATTAGCAAATGATACACCTCACTGTCATCATTTTCTTTTCTGAGAAACAAGAACTTCCAGTATTTCAACTGTGTTGACATAGGATTTGTTGAAAGATAGCTAGCTATGGTTTATTTTCATGCAGCTAACTACTGATCACATTATTTTTGGACCAAACTGTTCCTGTGTTATCTCGGAGAATTAAATCCATCTAACCCTAACCCTTAAAAAATAAAAAAACAAATACACATTGTTGTGGAAAACTATTCAAAATTGTGTAAAGCTGCAAAGAAACAGGAGGACAGTTCTTCAGAAGTATGAAATGCTGTCACTGTGTTAATCTTTTTAGATAGACATTTTGAGAGTCTGTTAGCATCGTCTCCTAGTCTTAATGTAACAACTCAACCAAATAATGTAATAACAACTCTTCTTTTTCCATCCTTGGCTTGGGACAGTTTCGGAAAAGACCAAACCCAGTATCTACAGTACTTCAACACGGTTTCTACAGTTTCCTTTAAGCTCATTGACCTTTGCCTTTGGCACTTCGTCGGTGGAACTTTGGATTCTGAAACACTTTGGAAAGTGATTCAGAAACCATTTTCCAAAAGGCTGGATCTCATCTTCCCAGCCACTGAACAGAAGGTGAACAGGCTGCCTGAGCTGAGTCAGCTGAGACTTGAGCACAAATGCCAACAGCAGGACCAACAGACAATAATTACATGTCCCCAAAATATTGTGCTATGGACTCCAAACAGCTTTTATGCGAGACTGCAGGAATAAACTTTGGAACATAAGGGAGAGAGAAAAGGTGGAGAGCAATTTCAGAAAAACAACACATTTCTTATTAATATTTTCGCAATTGTGTTATTTACATGTAGTGTACCACTTCTAACCCTAACAAATGTATCTAAATGCCGGCAAGATGTAGTTACAGATGGATCTGGATACTGCAAGTTTTGTGTGTGTTAAGACAAAAATATTTTTTATTGTCCATAAACCTGCATTAGGCATTATTTGGCAAAAATAATTACCTCTAGTTTATAGTATGCAAAGTCATCATTAGCATCACTTTAAGGAGACAATTATGAGTGGATAACATGTGATTTAATACCTTTATTCTGAACTTTTCAATAAAAATCAATTACATTGTTGCACTTTAACTTATACTGTGCCTGCACGTTGGACAAACATGTCTTTGTCACCCCTGTTCTAAAAGCTTCTCACTACAATCACTACGTAGTGTGTGATGTGGGAGGTAAGTTTGCCCAGACTGACCACCGCTCAGCATAGCAAGAAATGCCATATGGAGCTGGTAGTCAGAACTAACCAGCCACGAGTAGCTGCTGTCAGACTCTGACTTTGACTGTCACTAGAAGCACATTCATGGTCCTTTGTAAGAGTTTTGGTACCTGTGCTGTCTCTGAGCTAAGAGGCGTGGCTGTGGGGGAGTGTCAGTAAATAGGCGTAGCCCTGCTGTTAATCATGTTAATGTTACAGGATACAGCTGGCCTTCTGATATTTATACTTTGCTGCAGCTGATATGAAATATAGCCAACCTCTGAATTACGATTAGAGAATAAATCATGATTTGATTCGCTGACGTCATGATAGCTGCAGTGGACAGTGAGGGTCACATTAGTCTATGTGGAAAACACAATGTAAATCTGGCTCTAAGTTGTGATTCCAAACTATTTACTGGCCACTTTGCCAATTTATTTTCCACCAAATGCAATTGGCACATCATGGCGGATATTCATTTTTAACTCCGAGTGCACCCCAGGAACTGATCAAACTCCATTTTGTATCCAAGAACCCTTAAATCAAACTAAATGGCGTGATATGAGGAGGATTTCTGTAATAGATTAGTCATGAAAAAAAAAATCACTAAGTTTTCATTTTGTTTTGGGCAAAAAAAAAAAAAAAAATGTTGTAGGCCAAGCATGTGTAAGGTAATTTAAACTGGCAACTCCTCTGATTTGTTGTCATGGTACTTTAGGGTAGTTGCTATTTACAAGTCTGAATCAACCTTCCAGATACCATATTTTTTTCTTGTGAACTGAACAGATACACATTTGGCTCTCTGGCACTCTTTGCCCATGCAGATGGTGTGTTATTTGAATCTGCTAGTTGCTGTTAAATTGACTTATCCTGATATCGATTCAGCCGATCAGAGAGGGGCATCTTTTCTGGGGAAACCCCAAAAACATAGCATGAGCAGCACTTTAGCAAATGCAGCAGCAGCTTTAGAGCTCCGTCTGTGCCTACAGGATGCGTTCAGCCACAGTACTGAGTGTAGGTCACTGGCATTTTAGTAGTGCTCAGACTCAAAATACACAATCACTGTAGTTATGCTCGAAAGGATAAACGCCTACTGTGTAGACACAATGTTAGGGAGTTGTGCTGGTGTGTTTAAACCTGGGAGGCTTCCATGACATTCCAATAAATATTAAAAATGGCTCAGAGACATAATACTGACTTGTCTTTTATTTTTGCATGCAGTTATAAATCCACATTTGCTGTAGCTAGTTGACAAGGAGCCGCAATCTTTCAGAAACAAATGCATGTGTACAGAAATCCCCAAAATACTGTCTCGTAGAGTTTAATCAGCTTATCAGCAATCAGTAAAGATTTTAGCCCATATAAGGTTTAAGAAAACCCAGTAGTGCTCCACAATAATTATTGCTGCATATTTGCCAATTGTTTTTCCTAGCTGACTGTATTTTGCTGCTGCATCTCTACTAAAATATATTTTAAAAATCTATTGGTACACATCAGAGGGAATAAGAGAAGGTCAGATATTCCCTATGACTTAATAAAATCATATTAGTGCATAATTAGAACCATACCTCGTGTTAATAAACAGTAATGTGATACATGATAAAGATGTTATCAAAAAAACATAAGGGATTACTTTGATCATGGTGGCACTGTGCCTCAACCTCTTTTTACTGTACTTTCAAAAACAGGGTCTTATGAGCTTAGACCTAATGCAAAATAGACATTGTTTATAAGTGAGAAATATTAAGACTTAGGCCTTGGGTTTTCATACAAGTTTTACCCATGAAATTACAGAGTGTAGCATGACTGAGATACTGCATTAGCTCGACTATGATGGTAAAGGTAAACGCAGTTCCTCAGACTAGATGTGCTCCAACATCCTCATAACTGTTCACCAGTGAGACACACGGAAGACTTCAGGTGAGAAAAGTGAAAGAAAATGTGAGACAATGCAGAAAACACTGCTCCTGAACTGCCTTAAAAAAAAGCTTGACTGTTACAGTAGTCGTACCTACTGTGCACTATGTAACATGCATTTAATGCTCGGCAATCTACTTTGTGGCACTCCCTCAAACCACGATAGTTAAAAATTATATTCAAATAACCTACCTTCCAGGCAGAGACAATGCACAGGTAAAACTTTACGTATGAAAGATACTTTATTACAAATTAAAGGGGCATTAGGGAGTTTTCAGTGGCCACTACAGTGCTGTTTTAAGATTGCAACCAGGTGTGTGCTCGTACGCGTTCTCGCTTGAACTCACGAGCGAGCATAATCCAAAACACAACCGCTTTCATATAGAAATCCGGCAATAAATGCAGAAAAGAACGGCATGCAGGCTGTGGCTTTTTTCAGGACATGTTCAGGCTTTGTTACTTCAATGTTCCTGGCACAGAAGCAGCTCAACACTGGCTCTGTATCTTTCATACAGCACAGCAAGCCGCATATTGGTACAATATTCCCAGAAAAAAGGCAGTGTGACAGCGTCTATAGACAGACAGGGAGACCGCTTCACACAACATGCTGGTTTCTCCAGCCATTCAGATGTTCACTGTGTTTTTACTCGACATCATCTGAATCTGTTTGGTCTGATGCGTTTCAGCACATAAGCCTTTATTGTTGTTTTGTATCCTTACGTGGAGTGTGTGTTTTCTGTGAGCTGGTTGTTTTATGGTGTTAGCGGACTGCATGTCGTTAGCTGCCGTGTTGTCGCTGTAGTCTGAAGGCTCGGAGCGCGCACTGGGCTGAATCCGACCCGGTGTCTCACATTAAAAGCAGAATAGTGGCTGATGCAAGCAAAAGAGAAAACAAGTGTGTGCTTCATTTCTAAACGAGTTTTGAGGCCATTGACAGTAAGGCAATGAAAATTTCATTTATTAATAAGTAATTTCATTAAAAAAACTACATATAGCCCCTATAATAACTTACAACTCTTGCTCCATAGGTTGCAAAGCTAGTTTGTGTTGTTCTGTCTATGTTTCAGGATCAGACGGGGGCTCCAACATGTACGGCTGAACCAAAGCTGTTTATCAGCTGAAGCGGCTTTGTGCAGTATGACAAAATATGGTGTTTTTTGAAAATGAAACCATGCAAATCTATTCTGGTACAACACCTAAATAAAATTATGAACATGAAAATCAGCATAATATGACCTCTTTAATTTCATTGTACACTGTACTCCTTCAATATCTTTTTAAACAAACAAGCTATTTACAGAAATGTAGGCAGCGGCTTCTCCCAGGTTGTGTTACATTACAAAATATACTGCAATCTCTCCTTCAGTACCCAATATTGCACCCATCTGTTTCACTGTTTCACTCTCTCACACAAATACACCCATTATATCACTTTCATTCTGTAAAGGCAGCACATAAGACATGTAGCACAGATAACCACCAAGTGGAAAATAAAAGGCACAGGTTGGCTAACAGCTGTACCTCTGCTGACATCATGAGCCCATTACGCTCATCCTGCATCACAGATACCAGAAGGCGTCCTGCTGCATTTGTTGGGAAAACATTGACTGGCAGTGACAAAGCTGTGAAAGCACTCTGTCCTCTTGTCACCCGGAGTCCATAACAACATGAATCAATATTGGTCTGGGGAGATAAATATCTGAAAAGGTGCCATTTGAAAGCTAAAAACTGCTGCTGATGATAGGAGTAATTTTAGCATTATGACATTGTCTAGCCTACAATGCTGTGCGTCTAAAATGCAATTAACCTACTTAGACAAGTCTTGATGGGTTTAAAATACATATGGCCCATAGACTATTAAATAGTTAGGCAAAAAGTGCCCTTATTTTATAGATTATTCCTGGAGGACCTGATGACACATCTTGCCATTGACACATCAGAGGGCTGAACGAAGATGATGTGCACACAGCTTCGTCCCTGTTGGCTGGCTGACCTTTATCATCGGGATTAACCAATATACTCCCAAACAGATGCAGAGGCATTTTTCTTGTTTACTAGTCCTGTGGAGTTATCGCCACCACTCGCAGTCACTTCTTTTGTGTACATAGCGAGTGTGTGGTTAAGCGAGACAGACAGAGCGACAGGTGAATGCAGCAGAGCAGAGGAAAAGGTGAGCAGGGAAGTTCAGCAGTACATGTACAGTGTAGGTTATAGTTTGTCAGCGAATGAAGGCTGCAGCTAAACCTTGTGTGTTTTTATACCAACTGCTGGAAAAGTGAAAGGGATCATAGCGATGTTCACCTGCCTAGGTTGAGGGAGTACACTACAATACATCAGCTCAATGCAGCATCTCTGTATCAGTTTAATAGAAAGAGGACCATCTGTCTGTATTTTTGACAGTATTAAGTCATACCATCAAGATCTCTAAATAAATACCAGAACACCCCCAAACCTAGAGCACAGTATATTCCTTTCCCTTGACACTTTCTTCTCCAATTAATCCATTTCTTAAACCAACATAAGTGTGAACACCTGAGATATCCCAACTATGCCAGCCTTGTTTCACCCATTAAGCTTTTCAAGGACCATGGGAAATGTATTTTAATGTGATATGATATGTAGGCCAGAGGTGGAAAGAGGTTGGTTCAACTTTCCGCAAGGATTCAAACTGTGCAACATGAGACTTGCCCTGGCTCAAAATTAATAAGAACACACTGGTGTTCTTTATGTAAGGTGCCAACAGAACAGAACATTCTGTATTTTGGATCGAAGTTCAAGGGAACAACTGCTTCAAGTGACAACAATCCAAAAGATGGTGCCTATTAAAAGAGTCACTTTGACTGTCAAAGCAAGTTGTTGTATACCAACAGTTAAAAGTTTGCCATAGTCAATCCTCCCTGAATGTTATCCAACACATCTTATGCTGCCAGCTTATGAAACACCACCAGTAAGGGAGGAGTTAAGCCCAACTCAGTCTATCACTGCTAAGGAATGTATTCATGCAGTATTATTATTATATTATTAAGTGTTATGCAAATAAATAGAACTAAAATTATGTCCAGAAAGCTTAATTATACACACATACCTTCACCAAGGTTACTCAGTTAAATCACTACAGAGTAGAAATAGAAAACATGTATGAATGCGTCATTGTGAAGACGATAATCGGTATGTGTGCTGCTTAGGTAACGAGCTGCGGTGCGTCATATAACGCCTGACCTCAGTGTAGTCTAGATGGGTAGGAGTGTCGCCACTTGCCGGTGACACCGGGAAGGCAGACTAAAAAAAAAAGTAGGTCACCTGCACTAAACACTATACTTTTGACTTTTTTTAAAACTGTCATATTTAAACACATAAAAGAGTACATGAAATATTTATTTGTGTACATGAAAGCTGTGCTTCCTTACCTAGATCCACTGCTGCATTATACTTCTCCAAGGCATCTGAAAGGTCCTGTTTTTTCCACAAAACCCCCCTCAATCCAGAATTTCCTCGCTTTGCTCTCTGTTGCAAACAGTTTATCCAGCAGGCCGCTGAGAACAACGTTTAATCTCCGGCCGTTTGGCAGTCCATCTTTTTGTTCAACTTTAGTTTGCAGTGTATACAGTCTTTGACAGAGTCGTCCTCTAAGCAGCGTTTGCAGAAAGTGTGTCCGCACTCCACTGTAGTGGGCTCATGGAGCAGACACTTGCAGAGGAGACATGAAAACAACTCCAGGGTTTCATCCTCCACACTCTCTGTCACTTTCAACCCCGTCTTCCCCGCCGCTGCTTTTACCCTGTCCGTTTAAAGTCCGGGTGATGCCCAGCTCTTTCTCGCGGAGAGTCCGGGCGATGGTTTCCACCAGGAGGGGAAGCTCCTCCGGGCGGAGTTTGCCCAGGCTGGCCGCTGTGCAGTACGAGTCAAGGCGCCTCGGAAATCCGACCGGCGCGGGCCAGAGAGTCTGCCTTCCACAGACACAAACCCCTGTCCGGCTGCTGGAGGTCTGCGAGCTGGGAGCTGTATATCTCAACGGCCAGGTTAAAGTCCCCAGCCCGGTTGGCCTCCTCTGCCAC
>NW_024043056.1:0-18911 GCF_014851395.1 Micropterus salmoides | reverse complement strand
ATGTAATTCTCCAATTGCACTAAATAAAGGTTACAGAAAGACGTTTGCACACATTCAATCCAATATTCAGGGCAGGTGCAGGATAGATTTAAGCCCCAACCTTTATTTGACTGAACAATCAACATTTTGATCTTAAAATCCATCAGACGGGATCTAAAAACACAACGCCGGCCAACACACTTTAACTGTCGGAGTGAGAGAATACAGAGCAATCCTGAAGAGCAAAATTGTTAGAAAGCGTCAATATAATATAATATATATTTGAGGAGAACTGCCTGCTGAGAGTGTCACGCTTTACTTGGGCTGTTTGTGTTTTCTTCTACAAGTTTCTGATGCGTTTTAAATTGTTGATAGAGATGACATCATGAAGCAATTTGAGGACACCGTCTCCTTTTCAGCACACATCTGGTAAAAAAATTTCTACTGCAACATTCTCTCACAGCACCCATTTTGGCAACAGCAGAACTTCCCACTTTTGCTCTCTATCAAAGTAAATTAAAATATGTAACACAGTTAATGTGATTTTTAAATCTAACAAAACACTGTCAGCAGGGGGTATGGGTAGCAGGGACATCTATTACATTGTTTATGCTCATCTCCCTGTCTTATCTGTGTTTGAAGGCACGTTGGCCTCTGTGGTTTTGGTTCCATTTCCTCTCACATTTCCCTACATTTATTTCAAATGTCCTTCATTTTTCTGCATAAGTTGATTTATCAAAATTCTTACCAAAACCGCCTTGAAACAAATGTGCACTATTTGAGCAGCAGTATACCTCTTTAGCCATGCTCAGGCATGACTGCTCAGAGTGTGGCTCTGGTGCAAAATCAAAATATCTCAACAACCATTAGATGCCATGACATTTGCTTCAGATATTTCTGTTTTCCTGAGGATGAACTGATCCCTTTACTTTTCAGGGTAAATTTTACTTTGATTATGACAAAAAAAAGAAATTCCCTCATCCTCAGCTGTACTTCATGTTTAGAGCCTGATTTACTAAAGGTTTGCTTGAGTAAAAACGTGTTCAAACTTGATATCACCAGCAAATTAACACATAAGCTGATCTACTGCGTGTGCACGCAGAATGACGTCTTTTAAAGTACAGATAGCACCTGTTCATTTAGTACTTTGACTTAATGAATTGCAATTTGGGGGTTTAAAGTTATTGTGCAAAGTTTTATTTTGTATTTTCCTTTGCTTTGTCAATACTGTTGTATTAACATTCATGCCAGTAAAGCAATTTTGTTTCGACCTGACTTCTTTTCTGGATGGAGGGAAGAATGTAGAAAGTTGCGTGGCGCTGCGGAGAGCCCCCAGCTGCAGCGTAAAAGTCATCCAGCCATAGGGAAAGATCACTGTTCACAGCGCGCCGGTTGTGATAGCAACACAACCCATTGTAGGTCTTGGAGAGGAAATGGGGCGTTGAGGTGTACAGGGACAGGAGATCGCGTAGCGACGGTGTAGACGGTCGGTGATTGTTCCCTCTGACTAGATGAAGCACGATCTGCTGGCATTTCCTCGCGTCTGGGTCATTCCACCATACAGTAGCTGTTTCTGCTGGGGTTTCCAAATCAGTTTTTCAGGTGTGCTGTCCCAAGCACTTGCAGTGCAATCTCAGGCTGGATGGGCAGGTACTTACGATTTCCACATACTCGGGACGCACTGAACGAAACAAACCGAGGTTTTTACGCAGTTGCTGCTTTCCTTCCCGACTCTCTCGGGCCTAAGAGTTTTAATTAGTACTAAACAGGAAGTACAGCTGAGGATTTGGTAATGTCTTTAGGTTTGCAGGTATTTTGTCATAATCAAAGTACAAATTTACCCATGAAAAGTAAAGGGATCAGTTCATCCTCAGGAAAACAGAAATATCTGGAGCAAATGTCATGGCATCTAATGGTTGTTGAGATATTTTGATTTTGCCACCAGAGCCACACTCTGAGCAGTCATGCCTGAGCATGGCTAAAAGGTAGACTGCTGCTCAAATAAGTGCACATTTGTTTTCAAGGCGGTTTGGTAAGAATTTTGATTAAATCACTTAGTGCAGAAAACTGAAGGACATTTGAAATAAATGTAGGGGAAATGTGAGAGGAAATGGAACCAAAACCACAGAGGCCAACGTGCCTTCAAACACAGATAAGACAGGGAGATGAGCATAAACAAATGTAATAAATGTAAAAAAACAAAACAAAACAAAACGAAAAAACTTAAAGTGAGGTATCAATCTGTCTGCTTTGACAGTCTCCATTTGGGTCCTTCACACCCACCCGCTTGACAGTGTTTTTGTTAAATTTAAAAATCACAGTAACTGTGTTCACATATTTTAATTTACTTTGAGATAGAGAGTACCAGTGGGACGTTCTGTGTTGGACTATTCTGTGCAGTTGCCTTATCTATTGTTTCATTTACTAGGATAGAGCGGGGGTCGCTGTGAGAAGAATGTTTGCAGTAGAAATTGTTTTACTAGATGTGTGTTACTGAAAAGGAGGCGGTAACAGAGTCTGTCCTAACTTGCTTCATGATGTCGTCTCTATCAACAATTTAAAACAGCATCAGAAACTTGTAGAAGAAAACACAAACAGCCCAAGTAAAGCGTGACACTCTCAGCAGGCAGTTCTCCTCAAATAATATTATTATATTATATTGACGCTTTCTAACAATTTTGCTCTTCAGGATTGCTCTGTATTCTCTTGCTCCTACAGTTAAAGTGTGTTGGCCTGCGTTGTGTTTTTAGATCCCCGTCCTGATGGATTTTAAGGTCAAAATGTTGATTGTTCAGTCAAAATAAAGGTTTGGGAGCTTAAATCTATTTTGAAACTTCTATTTTGCACCTGCCCTGAATATTAGGATTGAATGTTTCTGTAACCTTTATTAAGTGCAATTGGAGAATTACATTACTTACAGGCTACATGTGTCCCTGTGTACACAAACAATTAAAAGGCAGCATGGAGTAGCAATGAAACAGTAAAATACAATCCTGTAGTTGATTTTGAAATACAATTTAAGATGTATTAAATAACTGAAACTTTACAATAATTAAATATAAAATCACAATCAAAACAGTAAAAATTGGGTACCAAGTTTTATTGTTTATTTTTAACATTTCCCTTTAGAGACGATTACTCCTGGACTGATATAGACCAAAATGTATTTATATAACACTAACAACACTGCTACATGCTGCAATTATGAATGCATAAAAACACAACTCAAATTCCTTCATACATAATCATTTGATTTAAAACAAAGCATTAGTAAAATAACAGGACAAAAAACAAGTAAAATGATTTAATAAAAAAAAGGTAAGTGAAAGCAATGTTAAAATTTTAATTACTTAAATAACATCACATCACTCCTGGGCAGGGTTCAGTACAAAGCAATGATCCCTATAACTGTGCTTATCCACAACAAAGAAATGTAAGAAATAACTAAATATACAAAAAGAACTAATACAGAAACTAAGAGGACATCTCGATGATTTGATACCTTCAAACACGTAGTATTATTATTTCTATTACTTTTAATCGTTATTTATGTTGATGTTATCATTATGACAATTTTATTAATTGTCTTCATTACAACTGTCTTTCTTTATTTCCCATATTTGATGTCACAACTTGGACTTGAGATTATTATTTCACTTAGCAAAATGATAATATGACATACACTGAGTTTATGCAGTTAAACTTTTAAAAAAACCTTGTGATGAGTAAGTATGAACATATGCATATTAACCCTCTGTCTCAGCTGGACGCTCCCCTCCTCTCCTGGTCTTCTGGGTCACAGCGACTACAACAGCACAGAGGATCACCAGCAGACCACTGAGCAGTGACCACCTCACTATGTAGAAGTAAATCCTAAAGGGCTCTCTGTGCTTCAGAAGAATCTTGGTAGTTGACTCACACAGATCATCTGGGCCTATAACTGCACACCAATACTCTCCTGTGTCTTCCACTGAGACATTAGAGATGACCAGAGTTGCATTATGGTAAGAGATTTTACTCTGCTCAGATCAGACATTATATCAATATACTAAAGTTTCTGCCTTCTGTTCGGTTTGAGTTCATGAACCAAGTATGTCTCATACCCTGTCTCCAATCTCTGCACCTGAGAGTGACTTCATCTCCCTCTGAGAAGAACTCTACAGCAGGTGGGCCAAATTTGGGGCACACCAACAGAAAATATGTTTGCACACTGATATAGCCTTTACAGGAGTACAAACCTGAGTGATTTAGCATTAGAGATGAAAACACCAGCGAGTAGTTTTGGTCCACCTCATGTTGGAGGAGGGGGCGAATCAAACTTTGTCCAACGTGGGGGCTGGTCATCATTATAATTAGAGACAACACACTGCAACACAGCTGTCTCTTCCGCTGAGCGGTAGATTATCTCTGGTTTTAGAAAACTGTAGAGGGTGACTGCTAACACACTGCTGTTGGTTCATCACCAGACAGGTGTAATGTAAAGATTTGTAGGTTGAGGTTAGATTGATGAAGAGCTGCTTTGTTTTTCATCACTGTAACATTGTCCATCACTGATTTTGTCCTGTCCCCCAAAACTCTTGTCCATAGTCTTCCTTATATCTAAAGTCACGCTTGAGCCACTGGATATCCAGATTGTCAGCCGTTCCAAACATGGCAGGTCCGCTGTTCCCTCAAAGCCCACTGGAATCTGTTATCTATCTATTGTACTACAAATAATAATACTGAGGTTTTTCTCATATGTCCCTTTGCCCTCAGTCCAACACTCCTCTTGGTACTGGCCGGAGTCTGAATGGGTCAGGTTGTGAATCATGTAAGAAGAAATATTCTCCCTGCTGACCACTGAAAGTCGTTGTTTCAGGTCTTCGGCTACTGTGGAGTTCACAGACCTGAGGTCAGAGGTATTCCACAGGACAAGCTTCTCCTCACCAACAAATCTGGAGATCAGGCAGAAGTCGGCCTCCTTGTTGGGGTTGAAGATGTAAGAGCCCCTTTCCTCTTGGATGATGATGAGTTCTTCTGCATCAATGTTGTTGATGAGAGCAAACAGCAGGAAGGAGAGCTCTGTGACTGCAGCCATTCTGCTCTGAGGTCTCCTTGTGAGTGTCGTGCAAAGACCGACACCACTCCCCTCATAAGCTCTATGTCATGTGTGAGAAAGTGCTAACCAACAAAGAAGACTAAGAGTTCACAGTCATGCTAGCAGCTCTGTGAAGCTGTACTTTAGCTGAACATGCTCACAATGATAATAATGATAACTAAAAACATTTAGTAAATATATGTTTACCATCTTAGTTTAGTGTGTCAGCATCCCAAGAGTTTTTAATTATTAGTAAGCATGAAGTACAGCTGAGGATGAGGGAATGTCTTTATATTGAATTCATTTTGTCATAAACCAAAGTACAAATTGACAGATTAAAAGTAATTGATTGGTTCATCCTCAGGAAAACAGAAATATATGAACTAAATTGGTATATACTAGCAGAAATGTGAGAGGAAATGGAGCCAAAACCACAGAGGCCAATGTGCCGTCAAACACATATAATTAGGAGATGTGCGGAACCCACCTGTGAAAGCTTGAGTAATAATGTTTGTCTGTATCTATGGTTGTGATGAGAGAGAGAGAGATGAGCATAAATACATGTAAAATAAATACTTAAAATAAAAGTAAGGTAGTAATCTAGACTACTTCAGTGTGAGGAGGTGGACGAATCAAACTTTGTCCAACGTGGGGGCTGGTCATATAATGAGAGACAACACACTGCAACACAGGTCTTGGAGAGGAAATGGGGCGTTGAGGTGTACAGGGACAGGAGATCGCGTAGCGACGGTGTAGACGGTCGGTGATTGTTCCCTCTGATGATGAGCACGATCTGCTGGCATTTCCTGCGTCTGGGTCATTCCACCATACAGTAGCTGTTTCTGCTGGGGGTTTCCAAATCAGTTTTTCAGGTGTGCTGTCCCAAGCACTTGCAGTGCAATCTCAGGCTGGATGGGCAGGTACTTACGATTTCCACATACTCGGGACGCACTGAACGAAACAAACCGAGGTTTTTACGCAGTTGCTGCTTTCCTTCCCGACTCTCTCGGGCCATAAGAGTTTTAATTAGTACTAAACAGGAAGTACAGCTGAGGATTTGGTAATGTCTTTAGGTTTGCAGGTATTTTGTCATAATCAAAGTACAAATTTACCCATGAAAAGTAAAGGGATCAGTTCATCCTCAGGAAAACAGAAATATCTGGAGCAAATGTCATGGCATCTAATGGTTGTTGAGATATTTTGATTTTGCCACCAGAGCACACTCTGAGCAGTCATGCCTGAGCATGGCTAAAAGGTAGACTGCTGCTCAAATAAGTGCACATTGTTTTCAAGGCGGTTTGGTAAGAATTTTGATTAAATCAACTTAGTGCAGAAAACTGAAGGACATTTGAAATAAATGTAGGGGAAATGTGAGAGGAAATGGAACCAAAACCACAGAGGCCAACGTGCCTTCAAACACAGATAAGACAGGGAGATGAGCTAAACAAATGTAATAAATGTAAAAAAACAAAACAAAACAAAACGAAAAAAACTTAAAGTGAGGTATCAATCTGTCTGCTTTGACAGTCTCCATTTGGGTCCTTCACACCCACCCGCTTGACAGTGTTTTTGTTAAATTTAAAATCACAGTAACTGTGTTCACATATTTTAATTTACTTTGAGATAGAGAGTACCAGTGGGACGTTCTGTGTTGGACTATTCTGTGCAGTTGCCTTATCTATTGTTTCATTTACTAGGATAGAGGGGGTCGCTGTGAGAAGAATGTTTGCAGTAGAAATTGTTTTACTAGATGTGTGTTACTGAAAAGGAGGCGGTAACAGAGTCTGTCCTAACTTGCTTCATGATGTCGTCTCTATCAACAATTTAAAACAGCATCAGAAACTTGTAGAAGAAAACACAAACAGCCCAAGTAAAGCGTGACACTCTCAGCAGGCAGTTCTCCTCAAATAATATATTATTATATTATATTGACGCTTTCTAACAATTTTGCTCTTCAGGATTGCTCTGTATTCTCTTGCTCCTACAGTTAAATGTGTTGGCCTGCGTTGTGTTTTTAGATCCCCGTCCTGATGGATTTTAAGGTCAAAATGTTGATTGTTCAGTCAAATAAAGGTTTGGGAGCTTAAATCTATTTTGAAACTTCTATTTTGCACCTGCCCTGAATATTAGGATTGAATGTTTCTGTAACCTTTATTAAGTGCAATTGGAGAATTACATTACTTACAGGCTACATGTGTCCCTGTGTACACAAACAATTAAAAGGCAGCATGGAGTAGCAATGAAACAGTAAAATACAATCCTGTAGTTGATTTTGAAATACAATTTAAGATGTATTAAATAACTGAAACTTTACAATAAATATAAAAATCACAATCAAAACAGTAAAAATTGGGTACCAAGTTTTATTGTTTATTTTTAATTTCCTTTAGAGACGATTACTCCTGGACTGATATAGACCAAAATGTATTTATATAACACTAACAACACTGCTACATGCTGCAATTATGAATGCATAAAAACACAACTCAAATTCCTTCATACATAATCTTGATTTAAAACAAAGCATTAGTAAAATAACAGGCAAATAAAACAAGTAAAATGATTTAATAAAAAAAAGCAATGTTAAAATTTTAATTACTTAAATAACATCACATCACTCCTGGGCAGGGTTCAGTACAAAGCAATGATCCCTATAACTGTGCTTATCCACAACAAAGAAATGTAAGAAATAACTAAATATACAAAAAGAACTAATACAGAAACTAAGAGGACATCTCGATGATTTGATACCTTCAAACACGTAGTATTATTATTTTCTATTACTATTTTAATCGTTATTTATGTTGATGTTATCATTATGACAATTTTATTAATTGTCTTCATTACAACTCTCTTCTTTATTTCCCATATTTGATGTCACAACTTGGACTTGAGATTATTATTTCACTTAGCAAAAATGATAATATGACATACACTGAGTTTATGCAGTTAAACTTTTAAAAAAACCTTGTGATGAGTAAGTATGAACATATGCATATTAACCCTCTGTCTCAGCTGGACGCTCCCCTCCTCTCCTGGTCTTCTGGGTCACAGCGACTACAACAGCACAGAGGATCACCAGCAGACCACTGAGCAGTGACCACCTCACTATGTAGAAGTAAATCCCAAAGGGCTCTCTGTGCTTCAGAAGAATCTTGGTAGTTGACACACACAGATCATCTGTGTCTGTAACTGCACACCAATACTCTCCTGTGTCTTCCACTGAGACATTAGAGATGACCAGAGTTGAATTATGGTAAGAGATGTTTACTCTGCTCAGATCAGACATTATATCAAATATACTAAAGTTTCTGCCTTCTGTTCGGTTTGAGTTCATGAACCAAGTATGTCTCTTACCCTGTCTCCAATCTCTGCACCTGAGAGTGACTTCATCTCCCTCTGAGAAGAACTCTACAGCAGGTGGGCCAAATTTGGGGCACACCAACAGAAAAATATTTGCACACTGATATAGCCTTTACAGGAGTACAAACCTGAGTGATTTAGCATTAGTGATGAAAACACCAGCGAGTAGTTTTGGTCCACCTCAGTGTCGGAGGAGATGGACGAATCAAACTTTGTCCAACGTGGGGGCTGGTCATCATTATAATTAGAGACAACACACTGCAACACAGCTGTCTCTTCCACTGAGCGGTAGATTATCTCTGGTTTTAGGAATAACTGTACAGGGTGACTGCTAACACACTGCTGTTGGTTCATCACCAGACAGATGTACAATGTAAAGATTTGTAGGTTGAGGTTAGATTGATGAAGAGCTGCTTTGTTTTTCACCACTGTAACATTGTCCATCACTGATTTTGTCCTGTCCCCCAAAACTCTTGTCCATATGTCTTCCTTAAAGTCACGCTTGAGCCACTGGATATCCAGATTGTCAGCCGTTCCCAAACATGGCAGGTCCGCTGTTCCCTCAAAGCCCACTGGAATAGCTTTTATCTTATCTATTGTACTACAAATAATAATACTGAGGTTTTTCTCATATGTCCCTTTGCCCTCAGTCCAACACTCCTCTTGGTACTGGCCGGAGTCTGAATGGGTCAGGTTGTGAATCATGTAAGAAGAAATATTCTCCCTGCTGACCACTGAAAGTCGTTGTTTCAGGTCTTCGGCTACTGTGGAGTTCACAGACCTGAGGTCAGAGGTATTCCACAGGACAAGCTTCTCCTCACCAACAAATCTGGAGATCAGACAGAAGTCGGCCTCCTTGTTGGGGTTGAAGGTGTAAGAGCCCCTTTCCTCTTGGATGATGATGAGTTCTTCTGCATCAATGTTGATGAGAGCAAACAGCAGGAAGGAGAGCTCTGTGACTGCAGCCATTCTGCTCTGAGGTCTCCTTGTGAGTGTCGTGCAAAGACCGACACCACTCCCCTCATAAGCTCTATGTCATGTGTGAGAAAGTGCTAACCAACAAAGAAGACTAAGAGTTCACAGTCATGCTAGCAGCTCTGTGAAGCTGTACTTTAGCTGAACATGCTCACAATGATAATAATGATAACTAAAAACATTTAGTAAATATAATGTTTACCATCTTAGTTTAGTGTGTCAGCATCCCAAGAGTTTTTAATTATTAGTAAGCATGAAGTACAGCTGAGGATGAGGGAATGTCTTTATATTGAATTCATTTTGTCATAAACCAAAGTACAAATTGACAGATTAAAAGTAATTGATTGGTTCATCCTCAGGAAAACAGAAATATATGAACTAAATTGGTATATACTAGCAGAAATGTGAGAGGAAATGGAGCCAAAACCACAGAGGCCAATGTGCCGTCAAACACATATATTAGGAGATGTGCGGAACCCACCTGTGAAAGCTTGAGTAATAATGTTTGTCTGTATCTATGGTTGTGATGAGAGAGAGAGATGAGCATAAATACATGTAAATAAATACTTAAAAATAAAAGTAAGGTAGTAATCTAGACTACTTCAGTGTGAGGAGGTGGACGAATCAAACTTTGTCCAACGTGGGGGCTGGTCATCATTATAATGAGGACAACACACTGCAACACAGGTCTTGGAGAGGAAATGGGCGTTGAGGTGTACAGGGACAGGAGGAGATCGCGTAGCGACGGTGTAGACGGTCGGTGATTGTTCCCTCTGACTAGATGAAGCACGATCTGCTGGCATTTCCTCGCGTCTGGGTCATTCCACCATACAGTAGCTGTTTCTGCTGGGGGTTTCCAAATCAGTTTTTCAGGTGTGCTGTCCCAAGCACTTGCAGTGCAATCTCAGGCTGGATGGGCAGGTACTTACGATTTCCACATACTCGGGACGCACTGAACGAAACAAACCGAGGTTTTTACGCAGTTGCTGCTTTCCTTCCCGACTCTCTCGGGCCATAAGAGT
Organism: Micropterus salmoides; assembly: GCF_014851395.1. Lineage (NCBI taxonomy): Eukaryota > Metazoa > Chordata > Actinopteri > Centrarchiformes > Centrarchidae > Micropterus > Micropterus salmoides. The sequence continues at coordinate 8,495 of NW_024043056.1, read as the reverse complement.
TTTAATTAGTACTAAACAGGAAGTACAGCTGAGGATTTGGTAATGTCTTTAGGTTTGCAGGTATTTTGTCATAATCAAAGTACAAATTTACCCATGAAAAGTAAAGGGATCAGTTCATCCTCAGGAAAACAGAAATATCTGGAGCAAATGTCATGGCATCTAATGGTTGTTGAGATATTTTGATTTTGCCACCAGAGCTACACTCTGAGCAGTCATGCCTGAGCATGGCTAAAAGGTAGACTGCTGCTCAAATAAGTGCACATTTGTTTTCAAGGCGGTTTGGTAAGAATTTTGATTAAATCAACTTAGTGCAGAAAACTGAAGGACATTTGAAATAAATGTAGGGGAAATGTGAGAGGAAATGGAACCAAAACCACAGAGGCCAACGTGCCTTCAAACACAGATAAGACAGGGAGATGAGCATAAACAAATGTAATAAATGTAAAAAACAAAAAAAAAAACAAAACGAAAAAAACTTAAAGTGAGGTATCAATCTGTCTGCTTTGACAGTCTCCATTTGGGTCCTTCACACCCACCCGCTTGACAGTGTTTTTGTTAAATTTAAAAATCACAGTAACTGTGTTCACATATTTTAATTTACTTTGAGATAGAGAGTACCAGTGGGACGTTCTGTGTTGGACTATTCTGTGCAGTTGCCTTATCTATTGTTTCATTTACTAGGATAGAGCGGGGGTCGCTGTGAGAAGAATGTTTGCAGTAGAAATTGTTTTACTAGATGTGTGTTACTGAAAAGGAGGCGGTAACAGAGTCTGTCCTAACTTGCTTCATGATGTCGTCTCTATCAACAATTTAAAACAGCATCAGAAACTTGTAGAAGAAAACACAAACAGCCCAAGTAAAGCGTGACACTCTCAGCAGGCAGTTCTCCTCAAATATATATTAATATTATATTGACGCTTTCTAACAATTTTGCTCTTCAGGATTGCTCTGTATTCTCTTGCTCCTACAGTTAAAATGTGTTGGCCTGCGTTGTGTTTTTAGATCCCCGTCCTGATGGATTTTAAGGTCAAAATGTTGATTGTTCAGTCAAAATAAAGGTTTGGGAGCTTAAATCTATTTTGAAACTTCTATTTTGCACCTGCCCTGAATATTAGGATTGAATGTTTCTGTAACCTTTATTAAGTGCAATTGGAGAATTACATTACTTACAGGCTACATGTGTCCCTGTGTACACAAACAATTAAAAGGCAGCATGGAGTAGCAATGAAACAGTAAAATACAATCCTGTAGTTGATTTTGAAATACAATTTAAGAGTATTAAATAACTGAAACTTTACAATAAATTAAAATAATCACAATCAAAACAGTAAAAATTGGGTACCAAGTTTTATTGTTTATTTTTAACATTTCCCTTTAGAGACGATTACTCCTGGACTGATATAGACCAAAATGTATTTATATAACACTAACAACACTGCTACTGCTGCAATTATGAATGCATAAAAACACAACTCAAATTCCTTCATACATAATCATTTGATTTAAAACAAAGCATTAGTAAAATAACAGGACAAATAAACAAGTAAAATGATTTAATAAAAAAAAAGCAATGTTAAAATTTTAATTACTTAAATAACATCACATCACTCCTGGGCAGGGTTCAGTACAAAGCAATGATCCCTATAACTGTGCTTATCCACAACAAAGAAATGTAAGAAATAACTAAATATACAAAAGAACTAATACAGAAACTAAGAGGACATCTCGATGATTTGATACCTTCAAACACGTAGTATTATTATTTTCTATTACTATTTTAATCGTTATTTATGTTGATGTTATCATTATGACAATTTTATTAATTGTCTTCATTACAACTCTCTTTCTTTATTTCCCATATTTGATGTCACAACTTGGACTTGAGATTATTATTTCACTTAGCAAAAATGATAATATGACATACACTGAGTTTATGCAGTTAAACTTTTAAAAAAACCTTGTGATGAGTAAGTATGAACATATGCATATTAACCCTCTGTCTCAGCTGGACGCTCCCCTCCTCTCCTGGTCTTCTGGGTCACAGCGACTACAACAGCACAGAGGATCACCAGCAGACCACTGAGCAGTGACCACCTCACTATGTAGAAGTAAATCCCAAAGGGCTCTCTGTGCTTCAGAAGAATCTTGGTAGTTGACACACACAGATCATCTGTGTCTGTAACTGCACACCAATACTCTCCTGTGTCTTCCACTGAGACATTAGAGATGACCAGAGTTGCATTATGGTAAGAGATTTTTACTCTGCTCAGATCAGACATTATATCAAATATACTAAAGTTTCTGCCTTCTGTTCGGTTTGAGTTCATGAACCAAGTATGTCTCTTACCCTGTCTCCAATCTCTGCACCTGAGAGTGACTTCATCTCCCTCTGAGAAGAACTCTACAGCAGGTGGGCCAAATTTGGGGCACACCAACAGAAAATATATTTGCACACTGATATAGCCTTTACAGGAGTACAAACCTGAGTGATTTAGCATTAGTGATGAAAACACCAGCGAGTAGTTTTGGTCCACCTCAGTGTCGGAGGAGATGGACGAATCAAACTTTGTCCAACGTGGGGGCTGGTCATCATTATAATTAGAGACAACACACTGCAACACAGCTGTCTCTTCCACTGAGCGGTAGATTATCTCTGGTTTTAGGAAACTGTACAGGGTGACTGCTAACACACTGCTGGTTCATCACCAGACAGATGTACAATGTAAAGATTTGTAGGTTGAGGTTAGATTGAAGAGCTGCTTTGTTTTTCACCACTGTAACATTGTCCATCACTGATTTGTCCTGTCCCCCAAAACTCTTGTCCATATGTCTTCCTTAAAGTCACGCTTGAGCCACTGGATATCCAGATTGTCAGCCGTTCCCAAACATGGCAGGTCCGCTGTTCCCTCAAAGCCCACTGGAATAGCTTTTATCTTATCTATTGTACTACAAATAATAATACTGAGGTTTTTCTCATATGTCCCTTTGCCCTCAGTCCAACACTCCTCTTGGTACTGGCCGGAGTCTGAATGGGTCAGGTTGTGAATCGTAAGAAGAAATATTCTCCCTGCTGACCACTGAAAGTCGTTGTTTGTCTCGGTACTGTGGAGTTCACAGACCTGAGGTCAGAGGTATTCCACAGGACAAGCTTCTCCTCACCAACAAATCTGGAGATCAGACAGAAGTCGGCCTCCTTGTTGGGGTTGAAGGTGTAAGAGCCCCTTTCCTCTTGGATGATGATGAGTTCTTCTGCATCAATGTTGTTGATGAGAGCAAACAGCAGGAAGGAGAGCTCTGTGACTGCAGCCATTCTGCTCTGAGGTCTCCTTGTGAGTGTCGTGCAAAGACCGACACCACTCCCTCATAAGCTCTATGTCATGTGTGAGAAAGTGCTAACCAACAAAGAAGACTAAGAGTTCACAGTCATGCTAGCAGCTCTGTGAAGCTGTACTTTAGCTGAACATGCTCACAATGATAATAATGATAACTAAAAACATTTAGTAAATATAATGTTTACCATCTTAGTTTAGTGTGTCAGCATCCCAAGAGTTTTTAATTATTAGTAAGCATGAAGTACAGCTGAGGATGAGGGAATGTCTTTATATTGAATTCATTTTGTCATAAACCAAAGTACAAATTGACAGATTAAAAGTAATTGATTGGTTCATCCTCAGGAAAACAGAAATATATGAACTAAATTGGTATATACTAGCAGAAATGTGAGAGGAAATGGAGCCAAAACCACAGAGGCCAATGTGCCGTCAACACATATAATTAGGAGATGTGCGGAACCCACCTGTGAAAGCTTGAGTAATAATGTTTGTCTGTATCTATGGTTGTGATGAGAGAGAGAGAGATGCATAATACATGTAAAATAAATACTTAAAAATAAAAGTAAGGTAGTAATCTAGACTACTTCAGTGTGAGGAGGTGGACGAATCAAACTTTGTCCAACGTGGGGGCTGGTCATCATTATAATGAGAGACAACACACTGCAACACAGGTCTTGGAGAGGAAATGGGGCGTTGAGGTGTACAGGGACAGGAGATCGCGTAGCGACGGTGTAGACGGTCGGTGATTGTTCCCTCTGACTAGATGAAGCACGATCTGCTGGCATTTCCTCGCGTCTGGGTCATTCCACCATACAGTAGCTGTTTCTGCTGGGGGTTTCCAAATCAGTTTTTCAGGTGTGCTGTCCCAAGCACTTGCAGTGCAATCTCAGGCTGGATGGGCAGGTACTTACGATTTCCACATACTCGGGACGCACTGAACGAAACAAACCGAGGTTTTTACGCAGTTGCTGCTTTCCTTCCCGACTCTCTCGGGCCATAAGAGTTTTAATTAGTACTAAACAGGAAGTACAGCTGAGGATTGGTAATGTCTTTAGGTTTGCAGGTATTTTGTCATAATCAAAGTACAAATTTACCCATGAAAAGTAAAGGGATCAGTTCATCCTCAGGAAAACAGAAATATCTGGAGCAAATGTCATGGCATCTAATGGTTGTTGAGATATTTGATTTTGCCACCAGAGCTACACTCTGAGCAGTCATGCCTGAGCATGGCTAAAAGGTAGACTGCTGCTCAAATAAGTGCACATTTGTTTTCAAGGCGGTTTGGTAAGAATTTTGATTAAATCAACTTAGTGCAGAAAACTGAAGGACATTTGAAATAAATGTAGGGGAAATGTGAGAGGAAATGGAACCAAAACCACAGAGGCCAACGTGCCTTCAAACACAGATAAGACAGGGAGATGAGCATAAACAAATGTAATAAATGTAAAAAAAAAAAACAAAACAAAACGAAAAAAACTTAAAGTGAGGTATCAATCTGTCTGCTTTGACAGTCTCCATTTGGGTCCTTCACACCCACCCGCTTGACAGTGTTTTTGTTAAATTTAAAAATCACAGTAACTGTGTTCACATATTTTAATTTACTTTGAGATAGAGAGTACCAGTGGGACGTTCTGTGTTGGACTATTCTGTGCAGTTGCCTTATCTATTGTTTCATTTACTAGGATAGAGCGGGGGTCGCTGTGAGAAGAATGTTTGCAGTAGAAATTGTTTTACTAGATGTGTGTTACTGAAAAGGAGGCGGTAACAGAGTCTGTCCTAACTTGCTTCATGATGGTCTCTATCAACAATTTAAAACAGCATCAGAAACTTGTAGAAGAAAACACAAACAGCCCAAGTAAAGCGTGACACTCTCAGCAGGCAGTTCTCCTCAAATAATATATTATAATTATATTGACGCTTTCTAACAATTTTGCTCTTCAGGATTGCTCTGTATTCTCTTGCTCCTACAGTTAAATGTGTTGGCCTGCGTTGTGTTTTTAGATCCCGTCCTGATGGATTTTAAGGTCAAAATGTTGATTGTTCAGTCAAAATAAAGGTTTGGGAGCTTAAATCTATTTTGAAACTTCTATTTTGCACCTGCCCTGAATATTAGGATTGAATGTTTCTGTAACCTTTATTAAGTGCAATTGGAGAATTACATTACTTACAGGCTACATGTGTCCCTGTGTACACAAACAATTAAAAGGCAGCATGGAGTAGCAATGAAACAGTAAAATACAATCCTGTAGTTGATTTTGAAATACAATTTAAGATGTATTAAATAACTGAAACTTTACAATAAATTAAATATAAAAATCACAATCAAAACAGTAAAAATTGGGTACCAAGTTTTATTGTTTTTTTTAACATTTCCCTTTAGAGACGATTACTCCTGGACTGATATAGACCAAAATGTATTTATATAACACTAACAACACTGCTACATGCTGCAATTATGAATGCATAAAAAACACAACTCAAATTCCTTCATACATAATCATTTGATTTAAAACAAAGCATTAGTAAAATAACAGGACAAATAAACAAGTAAAATGATTTAAAAAAAAAAGGTAAGTGAAAGCAATGTTAAAATTTTAATTACTTAAATAACATCACATCACTCCTGGGCAGGGTTCAGTACAAAGCAATGATCCCTATAACTGTGCTTATCCACAACAAAGAAATGTAAGAAATAACTAAATATACAAAAGAACTAATACAGAAACTAAGAGGACATCTCGATGATTTGATACCTTCAAACACGTAGTATTATTTTCTATTACTATTTTAATCGTTATTTATGTTGATGTTATCATTATGACAATTTTATTAATTGTCTTCATTACAACTGTCTTTCTTTATTTCCCATTTTATGTCACAACTTGGACTTGAGATTATTATTTCACTTAGCAAAAATGATAATATGACATACACTGAGTTTATGCAGTTAAACTTTTTAAAAAACCTTGTGATGAGTAAGTATGAACATATGCATATTAACCCTCTGTCTCAGCTGGACGCTCCCCTCCTCTCCTGGTCTTCTGGGTCACAGCGACTACAACAGCACAGAGGATCACCAGCAGACCACTGAGCAGTGACCACCTCACTATGTAGAAGTAAATCCCAAAGGGCTCTCTGTGCTTCAGAAGAATCTTGGTAGTTGACACACACAGATCATCTGTGTCTGTAACTGCACACCAATACTCTCCTGTGTCTTCCACTGAGACATTAGAGATGACCAGAGTTGCATTATGGTAAGAGATGTTTACTCTGCTCAGATCAGACATTATATCTAATTCACTAAAGTTTCTGCCTTCTGTTCGGTTTGAGTTCATGAACCAAGTATGTCTCTTACCCTGTCTCCAATCTCTGCACCTGAGAGTGACTTCATCTCCCTCTGAGAAGAACTCTACAGCAGGTGGGCCAAATTTGGGGCACACCAACAGAAAATATATTGCACACTGATATAGCCTTTACAGGAGTACAAACCTGAGTGATTTAGCATTAGAGATGAAAACACCAGCGAGTAGTTTTGGTCCACCTCAATGTTGGAGGAGGTGGGCGAATCAAACTTTATCCAACGTGGGGGCTGGTCATCATTATTTAGAGACAACACACTGCAACACAGCTGTCTCTTCCACTGAGCGGTAGATTATCTCTGGTTTTAGAGAAAACTGTAGAGGTGACTGCTAAACACTGTGGTTCATCACCAGACAGGTGTATAATGTAAAGATTTGTAGGTTGAGGTTAGATTGATGAAGAGCTGCTTTGTTTTTCATCACTGTAACATTGTCCATCACTGATTTCGTCCTGTCCCCCAAAACTCTTGTCCATATGTCTTCCTTATATCTAAAGTCACGCTTGAGCCACTGGATATCCAGATTGTCAGCCGTTCACAAACATGGCAGGTCCGCTGTTCCCTCAAAGCCCACTGGAATATCTGTTTATCTGATCTATTGTACTACAAAATAATACTGAGGTTTTTCTCATATGTCCCTTTGCCCTCAGTCCAACACTCCTCTTGGTACTGGCCAGAGTCTGAATGGGTCAGGTTGTGAATCATGTAAGAAGAAATATTCCCTGCTGACCACTGAAAGTCGTTGCTTCAGGTCTTCGGCTATGTGGAGTTCACAGACCTGAGGTCAGAGGTATTCCACAGGACAAGCTTCTCCTCACCAACAAATCTGGAGATCAGGCAGAAGTCGGCCTCCTTGTTGGGGTTGAAGATGTAAGAGCCCCTTTCCTCTTGGATGATGATGAGTTCTTCTGCATCAATGTTTTGATGAGAGAACAGCAGGAAGGAGAGCTCTGTGACTGCAGCCATTCTGCTCTGAGGTCTCCTTGTGAGTGTTGTGCAAAGACCGACACCCTCCCCTCATAAGCTCTATGTCAGTGTGAGAAAGTGCTAACCAACAAAGAAGACTAAGAGTTCACAGTCATGCTAGCAGCTCTGTGAAGCTGTACTTTAGCTGAACATGCTCACAATGATAATAATGATAACTAAAAACATTTAGTAAATAAATGTTTACCATCTTAGTTTAGTGTGTCAGCATCCCAAGAGTTTTTAATTAGTACTAAGCATGAAGTACAGCTGAGGATGAGGGAATGTCTTTAATTTTGAATTAATTTGTCATAAACCAAAGTACAAATTGACAGATTAAAAGTAATTGCAGAAATAGCAGAAATGTGAGAGGAAATGGAGCCAAAACCACAGAGGCCAATGTGCCGTCAAACTATAATTAGGAAACCACCTGTGAGAAGTGTGAAAGCTTGAGTAATAATGTTTGTCTGTATCTATGGCTGTGATGAGAGAGGAGAGATGAGCATAAATACATGTAAAATAAATACATAAAAATAAAGTAAGGTAGTAATCTAGATACTTCAGTGTGAAGCTTGTTATTTTTGAGCATTTACATCTTTTACTGTGATTTGTCCTATAACACATTCCTGTTGCCCAATATTTTATTGTAGTATATCATAGACCTGTCTGTTTTGTTTGTCTGTTGCTGCCCGTTTTCGTTAGAAAATGTTATTTTGGAATTGCTCACATGGCACCCATTAAAGGAGCGCTTCAGATTCAATATTAGTCAAAGAGGGGGATTTGCACAAACAGATTAAAAAGAAAAGGTCAAAATTGAAGTAGAAGATGCTGAGATATCTTTT
>NW_024043055.1:0-28554 GCF_014851395.1 Micropterus salmoides | reverse complement strand
GTCAAGCCAAACTCACAAAAGTTTCAGTAACCTGGGAGAAGAAGGATCTGAGCGGACTCGTTTACAAGTATCAGAATGCCGCACCGGTTCTTGGGGACCAGAACTCACAGTTCAAAGGGAGGACTCAGCTTTTCCCTGATGCTTTAGTCACAGGTAATGCCTCTCTGCTGCTGAGGGCTGTGAGAAGTACAGATGCGGGTGTGTACACCTGTGCTATCAGCTCCTCTACTGCAGGAGGAAAGGTCAACATTAACCTCAGAACTGCAGGTAGGATGACTCATCTTTCTAGTTTCACTATGTTTGCTTCGAAAATGAATCTATCTTGTCTTATCTAACATTGGAAAAACTTTACTCATTGCTGAGGGGTAACTAGTTACATGTAATTTAGTTACGTAATTTAATAACAAAATAAATGTGAGTGTAATCTATTACAGTTACTAATGAAAATGTTAATCCTTGCATTGGCGTTTACATCTGAATATTCTCTGTAAAAAGCTAGGCTGTATGTTGAATACTTATTTTGTTGCTTTGCATGTTTTTCATGTGCACCATGTCTTCCTTTGCTATTTCCAGGCACAGCTGTTCGGTAAAGTTTGATGCTGTGCTGATGCTTTTTATTGGTTCTCATGTTGCAATGATTTTGCAGCGCCGCCCATCTGCCATTGAAATTGCCTCTCAAGCTGCCTTTTGATAATGGTCAACAGTTGAAAACATTCATGTGAAATTTTGAAAAGTAATCAAAAAGTAATTATATGTACAAAGTTACATTACTTTGAAAAAGTAATTGAAATAGGTACACTACAATTAGACAGTGTTGGAAGAAGTATTCAGATCTTTAAGTAAAAGTAATAATATCACACTGAGAACTCCACTACAAGTAAAAGTCCTGCAATCGAAACCGTACTTAAGTAAAAGTATGTAAGAATTATCAGCAAAATGTACTTAAGGAGTACCAAAAGTAAAAGTACTCATCGTGACAGTCCCTGTCAGTGCTTTACTATTATGATGTTTTTGGATTAGTATTGCAGTGTCATAGTTAGCATAACTAAAATAAACACACAATTACAGTTACGAAACAAACACAACTTATACAAACACACATGAGGTATGTGGCAAACAAGCTTGAGGGAGGTTGAGAGGAAGGGCTTCATGAAGCAGTCCTTATTACTGTGGTGCTGAAGGAGTCTCCGACTGCAGATACTATGTAGGGTTGTGCTAATTTTGAACTACTTTATATCCTGGTGAGTAGCTTAAGCACGGAATTTCCTGGTAGGAAGATCGATTTTCGCGCAAAATGCAAATGAGAAATCCATGTCTGATCCTAGTATTTTGTCACCCTATGCATGCCACACACCTCAGCCAGAATCTCAAACCAACCATTTGTATCCACACCAAACACACATCAAACACCAAGCATCTAAATGAGCCTATATCACAACATAAATCGCTCTGTAAACACTGTACATGACTGCAGTTATTGCCGTCCAGATATCTCTCATTTCATCCTATACCGCAATCTGACCACTCTATAGAAAGCTCAGCGCCAGGTCTGATCAGCTGGGTAACTCATATCACTCAAATCACCAAACTGTGCACGTCAGACAAATGTAGTGGAGTGAAAAGTACAATACTACAAACTCTGAGCTGTAGTGGAGGAAAGTATAAAGTAGCATATAATGGAAATACTCAAGTAAAGTACAAATACCTCAGATTTGTACTTACATTCCACCACTGCAATTACAATTAACTTACAATTGGTAACCTATTACATTTCCAAAGTAACCCTCCCAACACTGACTTTACTTTAACCGAAAAAAACATTTATAAGCAGTAAACATTTGATAAATGGTTCATAACACACTATAATGAAGTTCTAAGCAGATATATGGACATTTATTTTGCATCTTTTGTTTTTATTAATGCAGTATTTGTTCAAATTTATACCCTCTCCAACGAAGATATTATTCTGTGTTTTACTATGGCGTCATTAATTATCTGTTTATATAGCCCAGCCTCCAATAATGGGTGCTCACAGTAGGAGCTGTAGACTCTCACTATACAATTTTTGGGGGGAGGTGGGGGGGTTGATATGCACAGTATGACAATGTGACTATACAATGAAGTTGGTCTTGGAAAATTCACATTGATGCACGGACTGGTCATTTTTGCTTACCATTTTTTATTCTCAGCCTTTTCAGCCCCCACATTTAACGTCTTAGATGGCAACCTGGTTGCAACGGCGAGCAGATGGTTCCCTAAACCACATGTGACGTGGTTGAAATATGATAACAAAGTCCTGAATGGAATCACAAACTTCACAGAAGACACTGCAGGGATGTTCAGTGTAGTCAGCAAGCTGCAGCCCGTCAACATCAGCGACACATACACCTGCAGGATTGAAAATAACCTGGTGACTGCCGTCTCTGAGGCAACTGTAACAGGTATTCTTGTATAACTTGTTATAAAATGTTTTTTACAAGGATATCTGTTGATCTCAAAATGGCACGAATTGGCATGATGATTACTGGCAAAAGCCAAACCAGGGTGTGCTGGAAAAACTTTGCTGATTTTATACATGAAGTTCAGTTTACCCATCATTAGGAGTACTGCTCAGCCTGTGAAAACAGTTGAATCATTTCTGAAGTCTGAGAATTTTCAGAGTTGTTACTCGTTTGTTATCTCAGATTGGGTCTTCAAATTTTTGACACAAAGCGTGACACCATGGGCATTTACTAGGTAGGGATGGTATGATGAAAGACACTGTTGAGTTGCATTATCAAAAGTCCCCGACTAAAAATCAGAATATCTCAGCCTCTGCTGCTATGGCTTCTTTTATTAATGTTTCTCTGACAAGTCACTCAATCTCATGGAAGTACAACACTGAATTGTTGGGGGGGGGGACTCATTTCTATCTTTGATTAATAAATATATTAATCATATGTAGAAAAAACATATATTAAATAAAATAAAGCAAAGCAAGTTGTAAAGAGATTTGACTCTACTTTCATATTTTCCAGGTGTTTCTGGTGTTTCGGAAAACACGTACTTCACCTACAGTGCTGCATCGTCTTTGCTGGCATCAACTTACCTGAGCATTATGACCACTGTCCTCTGCATCTATTATCTCACCTAATAACACACACACTCTTACGCTCTGCATTTTCTCAGTCCACATTTATAATGTCTTTTTACTTTTCTTGTAAGTGTCATGTTTTAATTTAACGCTCCATCTAGGTCATTAAATGTTTCAAAATTTCAGTTAGCTTGAGTTGTTTTTGTTTTTATTTGTCTTTCTGCTAAAACGAAGGATGAACCACCATCCCTGTGTAGAAACAGCAGAAAATAAAACAGTATATTAAATGTAAGCATATTATCTTATCAAATGAGTGACCTAACATACTGTTTTTTGTATTACTGATTTATCTAATAAATACAATTCATTTTAGTTGTTCTGAAATGGGTGCGTTTGTTTGGGATGGCAAAGTAGCATCCAAAGAAGGTTAAAGTCAAGGGCAACAGGACTTGGTTGAAGATAGTACTAGAAGACGTTTCTTCCCTCATCCCAGAGACTTCTGCAGAAGTCTTCAACCAAGTCCAGTTGCACTTGACTTTGAAGTTCTTTGGAGAACTATGACCTGGATGACTGGCTACTAATTAAAACTAACGTGGTAGAAAATAGATTATTTCTGCCATGGAGCAGCTATGTTGTAAACAAAGATCCAGTGAACTGTAGCCTGTTCAGTCACAACAAAAATGTGTCCATCCGTCCTCCTGTTGTTCTGTCCTGCCAGTAGATGGGGACAGTCAGAATCCCAGACTGGTATGAAAGAGTGCTGGGAAGTCTTTGGACCACCCCTCACAGTCCGTGAGAGGTTTCCTATTGGCCGGGTAGGGCGTGAGGTGTCGGATGTCCCATGGAGCAGTGAACTCAGCCAACTTCTCCCGAAGAAAAGTAGGGCTTTCCAGTGGGATTATAATCAGTAAAGGGACATTAAAACATCTATAGTTATCAGAGTGCGTAAACTGAGTTTCACATGAGTGCTTATTATGCAGAGCAAAGTTTCGAAAGAAGTTTTCCTTAAGTTCTGACAGGTTTGTGTAGCTCGGTGGTTTTCAGGGTGGTGTTCACTGGTTTGTTTTTGACACCAAAAGTCACCAAAAACAGACAGTATGTCGCAGTCTGAACAGAAAGAAAACACGGAGCAGCCAAAGTTAAGCTCTGAAAATGAACACAGCGGGTTCTTGGTGAACCCGAGAGCGGTTTGTAACGCGTGTAAACGCTTGTACCGGGACCCTAAAATCCTCCCTTGTCTGCACACCTTCTGCTCCGACTGTGTCGGCCGGCTGGAGCCGTTCTCTGTGTCTTCGCGCAGAGGCGAAGAAGCGGTGGAAGAGGACCGACCCGCCGTCACCGTCACGGTGCTTTGCCCCGACTGTGACTCCGAGGTGGACATCCCTCCTTCGGGACCGGAAGGGCTGAGCACCGACCACCTGGCGCTGGACGAAGTATTCCTGGAGACCCTGGCGACGGACGGCCCGCTGGGATGCGACCTGTGCGGTGAAGGAGGCGCCGAGAGCCGCTGCGAGGTCTGCTGCGTCAACCTGTGCGAGTTCTGCTGCCAGGCGCACAGGTAGGGTTTCTTCTTTCTGTTCCTTTTCTCCGGTCAAGCTCAAGTGGTTAATTAGTATTTCCATTTCATGTAACTTTACCAACTTTGCCTACTTCTACTTCTACTCCACTACATCTAATTATCAATATTTTTATTCCACTACATTGGTCTGAAAGCTCGAGTTACTTTTCAGACTATACCATGCCTGTCCAGTGAAACCTGTTTATCTCCAAATCTGGTTATTTTAAATTCGAGGTTTTCTGATAAACTAAAGGAAACTAAAGTGTTCCTTTGTGGGATGAGGAAATTATCCTTCTTCTTAAACTTAATAAACAATTTAAATTATGCTTGGATCAGATGGGTAATCCATCTTCACAAAGCAGAAAACAGGGCTGTTTATTTGCTTATTTGTTTTATTTTAGAGATAAGTAGGACAGAATTGCATACTTACATACTTTTGCTTAAGTAAGGTTTTGAATGCAGGCTTGTAGTGGAGTTTTTTCAGTGTTCTTTTACTTAGCCTAAGTAAATGATCTGAAAAACTTTTCCACCACTGTCAAGCTCACAGTAGTTTTACACTGTTATTGTCTGCTGTCTGGCTCAGGGGTAAGTTCTACTCTATTCTTTTTTGTGCTTTGTGCTCTGTTATTGTTTTCTATTCTATTTTTTGTTGTGTTTTGTTCAGTAGCAACTATATTCTCTACTCTTCCAGCCAATAGCAGGTAACGTGTGATCTCCAGCTATGTTTTAAACAGATATATATTCTGACATACAGACATGTACGTAAATCTGTATCTGTCCTCTCCCCTGTCTGCAGGCGGCAGAAGCGAACAGCATCTCACTCTGTTCAGTGTCTGGAGGAGCTGAAGTCTCGTGGTCGTCTCTGCCGCCCCGTCCTCTGCTCTCTCCACCCCGGCCAGGAGCTCCGGCTCTTCTGTCAGCCCTGCGACCTGCCCGTCTGCCTGGAGTGTGCCGCCACACTGCACCGCGACCACCGCTGCTGCCCCACCCGGGATGTTATCGATCGTCATGGAGACCGCATCCGAGAGCTGGTCACGGTGCGCCTGCGACCCCGACTGGAGCGTTTAAAGGACTCGCTGCAGAAGGTGCAGAAGAGTCTGTTATTACTTTTTTTATCCTATTGCGAATATATTTAGACTTAGTAAAGTATGTTGTGGCCGCTTGACACATTTCAGCCCTAACCCAGACTACATGTATTGTGGCACGTTCTAATCCCAACTTCAAGTGTCAAAACAACCTTAAGAAACTTACAACTATGTCCATGTTTTAACACATTTGTATGGGTTAAACAATGGCCTTTTTTCTTGTGACGTTCTGTAATTTCACATAACACAATAACTCCCAAACCACCTCCTTCTTAAAGATTTTGTTTTGAAGACACAAAATCTTTGTCATGACCTGTTGTAACATACATGATTTGACTTCAAATGGTCAGGTATCTTATTTTCCAACAAAATTCTTTCTTTCCACTCATTTCCAGGTGGAAGTAGCCCAGGAGACTTTGCAGGCACGGGTGGATGCAACAGCGAACGAGGTGAGGGCGTTTGCGCGAGCCTACGCCAGCGCTGTGGAATCCCACTGCCTCTCTCTGCTGCATTGCCTGGAGGACGTCCGTGTGCAACGCAGGTATGGCGCAATGCATGTAGAGTGGGCCAAGTTATGTTATCAGTTTTTGTTTGGGGAATGAATGAAAGGTAAGATTTTTAGAGGTAAGCAGGGACGGGTGTTAAGCAAGTCCAAATAAATGCAAGAAGTTAAACTAGGACAAAAAAAGTAGGACGACAGAGTTCTTCCTGAAGCTTCCTTCTCACAGTCTCAGATCTGAGAAAAAGTTGGAGTTGGAGATTGAGTTTTAATTGGGTAGTTTTTACTGATTCGGATTCTGGTTGCTCATCAATTCTAGGATTATTTTACAATAGCTAGAAAAAAGCATACATTTCTTCTTCAGCAGCAAGAAAGTCACAAAAGTTGTAGAACAGTTGTGTTGAAGTCCAACACATTATTGCACAATTTGCTGCTCCTTCATTAATATCTCCAGCCACGTATTGTATCAGTAGTCAGTGGTTGGTTCAGAAAGTCAAATCTTAGACTTGCTACACAAAAAATAGGCTGCTCCTTTCTGGCTAGTGTGTGGGGCTCCATTATGCTGGGTAAAAAGCTGAGCGCTAGAGGTCAGCTGTCAGCATCTTTGATATTAATGTTGTTATTTTGTTGTCTTGCTCTGTAATATATTGTCTACACACTTGTTTTAACAGCAGAAGCACTGAGTCTAAAGCTTCCTGCCAACTATAGTTCCTGCAGCTTTCAGTGCATCTAAGGGTCTTCATCAGCTGATAGAGTCCATGCCAACTAAGAGAACTCCATCTGCTGATGGAGAACACAAGATGTGATTTATTATACTATTATTATTACTATTATTTATGAGGTAAAAACACATGAACTTTCATACTAAATTTAGAAATTAGTTAAAGAAGTTATGCTGAAAGCTGCATTGCCCAGACACTATGAGCATAGCTATTGCAGAACATTACTGAAAAACTAATAATTCAGTCAAGGAATGAATGGGTTTTCGAAAGTAATGCCATTTTGAGAAGGAAGATTGTGTAGGGAGCATTTTAGAAATTGTGTGAAAGTGCTTATTTATTGCCACACACTGAGTGGTGTGAGAGGTACAGCACTGTGCAAAACTGCAACCTAAAACCTTTGCACTGCACTGTCTGTGTTGAGACAATGACCACACCGCCTGCTCTGAGTTTGTTAATTCAAGGAACACTGGGCGTACTGTATTTGCACAGAAAAATATGTGTTTCACTTTAATAAATATAAACAGGCCATCATGGTTTCCCAACAGGAACCAGCTTCACCTGCAGAGGGCACAGCTGCAGCAGGCTCTGTTGGACATTGGAGGCGGAGTGGAGTTTGCAGAGAGACTGCTGAGCTGCGGGTCAGACGCTGAGATCCTCAGCGCCAAAGGAGTGACCCTGAGAAGACTGACCAGCCTGGCAGAGAGCAGCTATGACCCCCACCCGGCAACTGCCCCCCCAGACGACGGCAGCAGCATCAGCTTCATGCCCAGGGAGCCAGCGGGGGATTTGGAGGGCTACCCGGTGGTCGGGGTTATTAACTCTAAGACAGTGGACCTCAGCAAGTGCACCATCGAAGGGGAAGGTAAACACTCCAAAGACCTCTCCTCTTCTTTTAAGAACAGGTTGTTATGTTAGGATTTTCTTATTGTGAATGAATCTGAATTGATCCTACAAAGTTTAGTCTGTGTAGCCAAATCATGTTATTGCTTATTGCTCAGTTGTCCAAACGCTATTATAAAAAAAATGAATGAGCCAAAGTAACTAAAGTCTTTTTTTTTAATTATTATTATTACCATGAACAAGTCGATCCCACATACGCAATACAGGTGCTGTGAATATTCACTCAACACAACGTGTGTGAATTTGCATCTGAAAATTGTTCCAACAAATTCTTTATTTGTTAAAAACTGCAGTGCCTCGCTGTTTTAGAACTGACTTTTTAAAACATGAAAACGGTTTTATAGATGTGGACCAATTGGCTTGGGGCTGAGAACCACAGAGCTTTGACTAGAGTAGACATGTTGTTGGGTTTGAAGATTTCATGGGATGTGTCGATGGTAAGAAAAATATAGAATATCCCCAGTCTTGTCTGGTCCCAGTGGAGACTGGAGTAGTAAAAAGAGTATTGTTACCTTCCTGGGTGCTTTGGTTCAAAGAGAGAAATTCCTCTGGGACTGAAGGAATGTTGAGGTGATTCAACAGGCCTGAAGGAAGTGCACTGAGGGGATATTTACACCCAAACATAACATACTCACAGACACACACACCGTAAAAGAGAGAAGGGAAGGAAAAACTTACAAGTCACATTGCAAGTGGACGTGTATTTCAACCTCCAGGGTTTCATAATGGAAGAATAGAATGACTTTTTGTGATGCCACTCCTGCTATATGCAGCCCCCCCCCCCAAAAAAAAAAATACTGTAAGAGTTATTATACAGAAGTAAATATGTACCAAGCTTCTCCTTTCTCTCTGACTGTCTGTGTGCATCTGATTTATCACTTAAGAAAGGGGAATAAGTAATAGTAGTCACAATGTTCATTTAAATAGCAAAAGCAAATTTAAAGTGTGCATTGCAGATATAAAGACAGAATACAATGACTTATATAAAGTTCTGAAATACATAATAAGTTATTAGAAAGGTAATCAACAACGATTTTGATGATTGATTCATCTTTTTAGATATTTTTCAAGCAAAATTACTAAACATTTGCTAGTTCCAGCTTCTCAAAGGTGTGGATCTACTGCTTGACTCTTGTTTTAAATTTATTCATTTAGCTGACGCTTTTATCCAAAGCAACTTACAGTTGCTACGTATATCAGAGGTCACATGCCTCTGGAGCAACTAGGGGTTAAGTGTCCTGCTCAGGAACACATTGGTGAATAGAATGGATGTAAAGGTGGATGTATCAAAGTCGAAGGATTGATCCCAGGTCTCTCACACCAAAGGTAAGTTTCTTATCCACTGCTCCATCACCACCCCATATATAAAGTTTACTTATATCGCTGTCGGTTGGACAAAACAGGCAATTTGAAGCCATAACATTGGGCTGTAGGAGAGGGTCATGATGGGCATTTTATAGACTGAACAATAACTTGATTATTTAAAAAAAAGAATCATTCACAGATTAATTGGTAATGAAAGTTGCAGTCCTAAAATATCACTCACAAGAGCACATAGAAATATAGTAATATTGTCACATGCACATGGCATCCTTTGTTGTGCCTCCACAAATCACACACTTCCAACACACACACACACACACACACACACACACACACACACACACAGCCAGCAGAGATTTGCAGCAGCTTGTCTCCATGAATGGCTTGGCTTTAGGCAGTGTTTGACTGTGTGGGAAATGGAAAACCTCAGCAAATACAGACTTCTGTGCGGAGTTCTCTAGGTGTCAAAGAGCAAGTGTATTGTTGTAATGCTTGCCCAAAGGTCAGTCTGTGTTTTGTGTGAAGTGTTTGTTTGGGTGCTTGCTTGTGCCTGTTTTAGATTGTGTGCCATGTAAAGCACTTTGCCAAGCGGTGACCTCACCATTTATCTTTCTTTTTATATTGACTTTTTGATACATGTGGTTAAGGCTTCTCCTTTTTTATGTAGGGTTGTGCTGTAGATATCCACAGTATCACTCCATCAGCTAAAGCAGCCTTTTCTCTCTGTAAGTTGTTTGTCCCTCTCAAGTTAACTTTCTTTTTCCTTACGCGGAGTCACTCTTTCATTTCAGGGGGGGCAGATAAAAGGATAAAGACTTTTGTTGACTGTTAGAAAGCAGAAATCACAGAGCCTTACTGATGATTATCCCCACTCTGTCTGATAAGACGGGTTGAAGTGTTGGATTTGGACCACAAGGCTGTACAGCACAGGTGTAATGTGGGCCAGAACAGCTGCGTCTGTAATAGTGACAGCTGCTGGGCTTAGCAAGTGCGCACACACAAATTCACAGATAATTCACACACATTAGTAGCAGCAGTGATAGCAGTAATAGAACTAGTGGTCCAAATGATAGTAATTGTAGTTGCAGCACAAGGAGATTTTTTGCAGTGGCAGAGGTAGTAATTACTGCACCAATCCTGTAATTGAGTAAAAATAGCAAGAATGTAAAGGAAAGAAAACTTTTATATAACAAGAGAAATGGGTGCGCAGATAGGAGCTAATTGCAGATAACAGCTGATGAAAGAGACGGAAGATGGATCCTTCCATAATGTACTTTTGTTCAAAGAACTGCTTAAAAAGTTTACTTTTAAACTGTATTATACCATGTTATCTTGGTGAGGTCTTATTACATATATCAGCCGATATATTGGAATATTAAATTTTAAAATCCTGAAATATCAAAATCGGCATCCGTCTTAAAAACCCTCGGGCTCTAATCATGGTTGTTGTTGTTATTAACGTTGTTTTGTCTTATTCTTATTCTTATTTTCATCCATTTTAAACCTGTGCTGTATAAAACTGGTTTAGTATTATAAAGTTTATTATGACAGTAGTGGTGTGATAACAGTAAGAGTAATATTTGTCACAATAACAGACAGAGTTGAAGTAGTTTAATTTGCAACAACTCCAACAGCATCCAAACAAATCCCCCTGCAGCTACTGGAAAACACTGAATAATAACAGATGAATACACAGTGGAGGATCATTAGTTATCGAGCGGCAAATAGAGTCTGACAGGAAAATGCAAAGTAACATTAATCATTGATATGAACACAAATGATGTTGGCTTTAACACAACAACAAGTCCACAACAGGTGATGAATATCTTCAGCGAATTTGTCTCCAGAGCAGAACAAGTTAATGAAACACTAAATAATGATGTGAGGTTTTTGGAAAACTCTGGTCAGCAGCCCTGAAGCCCGGCTGCGCCTGGAGTCACACTTAAACCGGCTGCAACCGCCATATGTTTTGGGGGAGAAAGTGGCTTACGTAAGCACTCGGGAGGGGGTTGTTTAGTGGGTGAGTTGGTGTGTGTGTGTCTGTGTGACTTAGTCTTTAGGGGGGGAAAAGACAAATGTCGTAAGTGCCTCAGTGCGTCTGAATGATGAAGTGCCTCTCTTAATGTGATGTGCCCGCGCAAGATCACTTGTAAAACTTTGAGAGACAAGTCCTTCTGTCTTTTCTTAGTTTGTGTGTGGCTGTCTTTCTGCCTCTCGTTCGTGTACTTGTAAGAGAGAGTCTTTGTGTGTTTCTGCCTTCAGATGTGTCAGTTGCTTGTGTTAAAGAGACCTTTCTGCTTTTCTTTTAAGTTGTTTTCTGTGTGTGTGTGTGTGTGTGTGTGTGTGTGTGTGTGTGTATGTGTCACTCTTTGTCCATCCATGCACACAAATTGTGCACTGACGCATGTACTGTATTTGTGTGTTTGTCGGCGCATCATTATGGCCTCTTTAGGTCTACAGAGGGGCAGGGATGGGCAGCAGGGCCACTTCACCCTGGTGTGCCGGGACTCAGCTGGGGAGCAGATGACACGAGGTGGAGAGCAAGTCTTGGTCAGCGTCGTTCACAAGGAGAAGAAAAACTGGTGAGTGTCACAGAGTTTGAGTATGTCAACATTTTAACTTCCTAGGAAGCAGGAACACTCGACAGGCTCGAGGAAATTCAACCGGACACCTCAGGATTGAGCCTCTAGGTAGCCAGTCTCCCTGCTGCTGACGTGTCCTGGAGCAAGGCACTGATGGCTTTGTTTCTGCTGGCACCTTTTGCAATGGTCAAGTGGCATTTTCATGGGGCACAGGAAGGTTTTAGCCTCTCATTAAGGGGAATGTCATGGAGAAACTGCAGTTTTGGTGTTGAGATTGATCAGGTTATTCACAGTCTGCCATGCAGCTGCTCAGAGCAGGTCAACAGAGCACTCTGCACCTGTGCATTAGTGCTGTTTTTGTCACTTACAGACCTCCATAATGACACCAGCAACTTTTAGTCATGTTATGCATATATATATATACCAGGTCTCACACTCATTTATGATTAATATCTGATTCCTACCATCAGCCCTTATCCACAACAGCTTGCATGTATGAATGCCTGCCTTTTTAAATGTATTAACTCGTGACTGCCATGTGTGTTCCATATAAAGTCTGTAAGTTAAGTGAAATTGCTGTGAATTATCAAACTGCAGCAACTCACACCAGATCTCCTGTGGTTACCTTAATAAGATCTAGTGCTACCAGCACAAGGCTGTTGCTGAATAACCATACAAACCTGTGTTATCTTGCGCAAATCACACTTGGCTACATCTTAGTAATCAACACAGCCTCCTAGTTAATGCAGTGTGAAAGTGATCAGCAGTGGAAGACGGTGACAATGTGATGCATGAAATAGGTCGACCTGTGGGTTATCAACTCTGTGATGTGGTGGAGAGGAATCACAATTGGTCAGACAGCTGGGTTGATTACGTTTCAAAACTTGAACTGTTGTGCAGAGATAAAGATCAAAATGTTTCTTCTTCCGGTGAAATTGTGTTTTGATCTGTCTGAGAAGAATTTGGCTTAAGCTTGGATATTAGTGATGATTTAAATACAAACAAGAAACAAATGTTGCAAGTTGAAGAATCGTTTTTTGTCAAGCTATGAATTGTGACAAAGTAATTTCAATCAATACTCTTAAAATGAATTTCTGTATAACAGAGCTGTTTATCAGTTGCATTTTCTCAGTGATATTCTACAGTGTTAACAAGATTGTTTTCTTCTTTTCCTTCAGCACAGTGGAGGCGACAGTGGTTGATAACAATGATGGATCCTACAGCATTTCGTACACACCTGAAGAGCCAGGTGCCTACTCAGTGTGGGTTTGTGTCAAAGCCCAACATGTCAAGGTACGAAGCCAACCCAAGTAGTTTGTCCCAAAAGAATCAGGGAATTTATTTTTACCAATCAAAACAATTGCTTATTAATTATTTTTTGCCGCTGAGAATGGCACATTAAAACCTGCTGGACTGAGCTGTGGTGTTGCCAGCAGCTCACAGCTTACCGCCGCAGGGCTGTTAACATCACCCTGACAAAGTCAATCAATGTGGGCAAAATTCTCTTCAGGCAAAAACATATTAAATGGCAGCTCTCTGATGTTAAGTGTACCTACTGGGATGTTTGAAAAGTAAAAGACCGTTTGACATCCTGAGGTATAGGGATACGTCACTTTTCTGTTTTTATGTGATGCTGGCTCGTGTCGACCCAGACAACACCGGCTGGCTGACTCTTTCCCCTCTCGTCCTGCAGGGTTCTCCGTTTATTCTAGATGTGAAGAGAAAGTTGAGGCGTCACCGTGGGACGTTTCACTGCTGCTCCTTCTGCTCCAGTGGAGGAGCCAAGGAGGCTCGCTGTGGCTGCCCAGGAACCATG
This sequence comes from Micropterus salmoides, assembly GCF_014851395.1. Lineage (NCBI taxonomy): Eukaryota > Metazoa > Chordata > Actinopteri > Centrarchiformes > Centrarchidae > Micropterus > Micropterus salmoides. Next base: position 14,996 of record NW_024043055.1, on the reverse strand, counting down.
CCAGGTACACAGAAGCTATCTTTAAAATGTCTGCAAATGGTACACTTTTTTTTAAGCAGGACATGGAGAGGGAACAGATAGAGGAACAACAACATTATTAGACACCACTGTCATCTGTGGTTTGAGCACTTCTGTTTTTGAGGGAAACCGGTTTTGTTATCATGTAATACTCTCCACATGTGAAGTCAAATTAGAATCAGAAATGCTTATTAGTACAGTTTTTTTTTGTTTTTTATCAATCATGTAGCCACAGGACATGTGTTTTCAGAAATGAGGCACAATGTGCTCAATTACAAATATTTACTGTTGCTAGCGAAAACATAATTACTCTCTCCATCTAAAACTCAGCATGTGCACAAAAAAAGAAAAGAAGAATGTATTAGAAAATGGCAGATTGTTGATATACAACACTGTAAAAGTGTTTGAAGGAAATATGTTCCTTCAGGTGTGTTGAAGTAATTCTGTTCACATCTGCTTTCAATTTGCTTTCTGTCCACCTCTTTGGATAGTCTCACAACATTAATTAGAGAAAGTGTCGCATGTGTAACTGTGCAATCCTGTGTAGTGGATCTGAAGTAGTACATTGCTGCGTTAATATATTGAGTACTCTTACAAAATATGAGCTCTGTGTCTCAGAGAGTTGAGGATATCAAGATTTCAAGTCTTTGTTTCATTGTGTAAAACTTATCTCGCTTACTGGCACCCGTTCTTTCTTATTGCATTAACATTCTGACTGCAGTTACAACGTGAAACAAGAGTCATATGGCTCTGGCTCTATTGAACAACTCTGATTAAAACGAGTAAAGGTTAATCTCATTAACACTCTCCTACCGTGGAAGGACTTACAAACCCCAGACTTGGTCCTGATCTCATGTCTGTCTGTCTGTCTGTCTGACTGCAGGAGGATTCAAAGGTTGCGGTCACAGTCATAAAGGACACCCTGGGAAGCCGCACTGGTCTTGTTGTGGCAGCACCGTGGAGCGGTCCGAGTGTTTGCCTCAGAGCGTGTTGGATGCAGTTTCCCCCCGCGGCCACCTGCGAACTGTGGAGCTCTGAGGCGACGCAGAGAGACCTGTCAAGATGATGCAAGTTAATGAAAGATGGCAGCAACCAAAAGGTTAGAGCGGCGGGGTAGTAGGGTTGTTGGTGTAATTCTTGAGCAGACTTGAAAAGGTCAGACAAAGAAAGAGAAGCTCTAAAGCCACGGTGACTGAGGCAGGACATTAAAGTCGAGGTTTCTTGAGAGTGCTCACCTCTGCCAGACATTCTGCTAACTGTCATTGTGAAACAGTCGCCAGTTTACCATCAGAGACCAACATATAAGACAAAGACCTGAGATAAAGGCTGTGAATCTATGTGGTAAAGTGCCTTTTGTGTCTACGCTCTGCCTACACATGACAAGAAGACAGAACAGAAAGAAAATTAAATGCTCCAATCACAACAGCATGCTTCTCCTCTTAAATCAAATGTGTTAGAAGCCTTGCTGAAGGGCGCCTCAGAGAAGAGATAGTTTTGCTTCTTCATTGCTTCACTTTTCTTTGACCAGCCACAGTCTAAGTCTGATTTATTTATTTTTTAACCTTGAAGCTGCTGTTGATTTCAAAGGTGCTGGAATGTATTGTTACCGTCGATGTAACACTCTTTCATTTTTTCTGAGAATCATCAGACTGTTGAAGTGCTGTATCCTTCAGTTAAGGAAAACACATTTTCAAACAAAGTGCCTCAAAATAAATTGTGATGCTGAAAGAACAATAATTCCTATTAATCCGCACAGTACAGAATAAGAGCTGGGACGCTGATAATCCATTTACATTCTCATGAATTCTGAATTTTATTTTAGATGGTAAAGTACAGAGTTTGCAGTAATCAAGGAAGTAATTACAGAGGCAAACAGATAAATCAGCAGGCAGATACAATCAGCTGATATTTAGCTAATTGCTGATACCTTGTATTGGCATATATATCAGCCAATAAGTAATAATAAATTTCAGAACTGAAATTCTCTTTAATATCCAAATTTAAACAAACCTTATGAAAATATTTGTTTTCAAGAAATAACCATAATGCTACAGTTAAAAACAAGTACTGTGCTAAAGAGAGAAGTTATTTATTTGTATACATACTCAAAATCAAAATTAGGGGTTGATACAACCATAACACTGTGAAAACTCTATTATTTCTTTATGTTCACTTAATTACTTTTTTGGAACAATATTTCCCTCTGAATTATTTTCATTAGTAAAAAAAAAACGGGTAATTATTAACAACAGGTACTTTCTGGTGCATTTAATAATGACCAAATACTGGATAGTTACGCACACAAAATTGCAATATTCTAACAAATAGATAACCTAATATAATCCTATTTCAGACCACAGGAAGATACATTTGGTTACAAAATAAATAATCAGTGAATACCTAGTTAATACAACTCAATGATTATATTCTATTGATGAGTTGATGCCGATATTGTGGTGCGATATACAGTTTACAAAGGTTTGGAAATATGAATTTCAGTGCCCTGTTTATGAAATACGGTTTCCATGGTCATGTTATCCTATATACAGACGCACTGAGCTGGAGTACACTGTTCCTGTAAATTCACCCAGGATTATTCTGTCATTATTCATTATATAAAACATATTCTTGTTTTCTGAATAGCTTTTGTCTTTGTTTTGTTTTTTGCTCTGTTCTTTCTGTATCAAATCTCAAGTGCTTATTATTGTTTTTACTGAGGAGAAAGTCCATCAAATCTGCTCAGAATTGCATTTTTCCTTCCGGTTCATTAGAAAGGAAACACTGTGACCCAGAAGGAGTAGTCAGCCTTCTCTTAGAATACAAATGTGTTCATCTCCAGAGGCTGTGCATTAGGGTTACATGACTGACATGAAACCACAAACGTAATACTCATAATGAGCCACTTAATGCATTTGTGTATTTTCTGTCTTCTGAACATTGTGTACAAATAGACATGTTTTTTGTATTTTACTTAGAATCTGATGATTGCAAAGCTGCATAGTAAAATAGATGTATGCAAATACTTGACATGAGGACTAATCGTTTTGATTTGTGGGCCAAGGTCTTCACAATGACAGGAAACTTCCCTAACACTGTGAGTGTGTTGCTGCTGTTCACATTGTGAAATGTTTCCATTTCATCTAAGTATCACAACTTTTTACTAAAACATTTAAGCCAGTACAATCAAAATAAACATACTTGTTTCTCAGTTTGCATACTCTGCCTCTTACTTGGATGGAACTGTTGCTCATTTGTATTGACAAAAAACGGTGCCTGACAAACAAACAACATTGACAAAAGTCACACTCACTGTTGTATGTGGGCACACACTCAGTAAAATAATAGAAAGGTAGCCATCTCTTGATATCCTACCACAACGCAACAACATGAGAACAAAACAAATCTATTTATCATACTGTCAGTGTCTCATTAGAAAAACAACATTTAGTTAATTTTCTTTACCCCATCTGAATAACACTCGTCCTGTTGGAAGCATCAGTATAAAATTCGTAAAGGAAAATACCGAGCCCTGGCATCTGAGAGAGAGAAGCACACATCAAGCCATAAACCTGCCTCTTAATGTAAATTCATGCATTTTATCTTTTTATGTTGAAGCCAATTATTAATCTAAAGTACTGCATGTAAGTAATTTTCCTCCAGCCATTAGAACCCATTTTTATGAATACATTAGAATAAACTTAAGAGAGATTTTAGTGAGTAAATCAAACTAAATGTGGGGCAGACAAAAATAGGATTTTGAAAAATGAGAACAGGTTTCCTCAGGAAAAACTTCACCCTGAAACGAGGAAGCTTGCAGCACTAACTCAAATATTCTAATTTATCGTGATTTGCAAAAATCATGATAGAGAACTTTATTCATGCTCTCAGTGACTGCATATTTAACACTTCAAAGAAACTTTAGTTCATTGAGCTTGACAGTCCCTCTCCAAACCACCAGGTGGCAGGAGAGAGCTACTTTTCCCCCCCTGCCTGCTCTTCCAGACCTAACGATCATGTCCTTCTGCCTGCAACAAGCATTGTGCGCTTGTTCCTACAAATCATTCATAATCAGCGTTCTCAAAAGCTGTCCTTACTAGAGCCATTCTGAGCTAAGAGGCTCCTGATGAATATTGCATTATCATGAAAAATGTCTTAAGCGGTTTAAGATTGACTCTCTTAATATGAATGTTTGATGAATGGGGACCTGTTCCACAAAACCCATCACAGAGGAAGTCACATCAGCAATGTCAGCAGTGACACTGCTTAATCAAACACAGTACATTGTTCACTTACAGCAAATTGGAAAGAAGTGATTAACGGGTGAGGACCATTCAAATGGCAGGGGTTACATCTGAAAATTGGAGGTCACTGCAGGCAAAGACACACACACACACACACACACACTCTTCCATTAGGTAAGGGCAGGTTTGGGTTAAATATGATGGAGTGGTTTAAAACCGGTCTTTTTATTGATTTCTCACTTCCTTCACTCTCTTCCTTCTTTCAGTGCAGTCAATCCAGGAGGAACTAAGCCTGCTCACACACACACACACACACCCCAAATTGAACAATGACAGTGAACTGTAAATGGCAGGATGCTCACTGTGTCTGTGAACCCCAGAGAGAAGGACTCATGCCAGGACTCATAAACCTACTTCACCCGCCACTGAGCCCTTAACTAATGTACCTTGTAATTGGGAGAACCAACGATGATGATACAATATTGTCTCACAGGCGAGAGACATCTTTTCTTGTGTTTAATCTTTTACATTTGGTGCTTTTTACATTTTCATGGTTTGCCTGTTCCGCTTATCCAGAGAGAGTTATAGAAAGCACAGCTGCAGGAGAGCCTAATTCTGGCTTTCATCATCAACGGGCAGCCAAAAGGAAAGAGTGCGAAGATACAAACCGTGTCAACATCTAATAATAATCATAATAAAACATCATAATGAAACACACTTGAATTTATCACATGTAACACCATTTCACATGACAGAAAATTACATAGAAGCACATTGGTTTTGTTAGTGTGTGTGTGTGTGTGTGTGTGTGTGTGTGTGTGTGTGTGTGTCACATAATATGGGAACGTATTTAAACATAGAATAAAAATATAGAATATATAAATTACAGAATATAGACACATGTTTTATCATTTGCAAAACAGCATTTCACAAGATTTTTTATTTATCATTTATGCTTTTATTTTTGTCTTATATCTCTTGAAAACTACTCAAACAAGCAAGCAATGTTATTTATATAGGACTTTTCATAATTCAAGGATACAACATGTACAAACAACCATATATTAAGCACAAACACCTTTAATGTTTTAACCTTGGAACATCCCGAAGACCCGAGGCTCCACAGCAGCTGTTTATGGGGTTTATGTTTACCTTTTGATGCTGCAGACTTCTGGGCCAGTCTGAGTGGAGGTACTGAAGATTTGATGAGGCGGGTGAATGAGATGTTATAGAAAGGAGAGGTGCGATGTGATGAGCATGGATTACTTTCATGTAAGAATAAAGGAATTGAGGTGTTCAGATTCATGGAAAGTGATGAGGGTTTAGATTTTTTAGTTGAAGTACACATGACAAAATCTGAGAAATGGGTCAGGTGTGTCTTTAATTTGTTGATGATGTCACTGATTGCAGATTGAAACCAGGTGGTGGATGTTTATTTAACACTAGCAGAAGAATTTGATTTGATTTCAACTTTTCTTGGTCAAAATGTCAAAATGGTCGTCCTCTCGTTGTAAAATCTTAACTTTCAAACTGTGACAACGACACAGTGCATATAAAAAAAGAAGCATAGAAAGAGAAATAAACCCTGTTGCTGACAGAGATGCAGGTAACCGACTACAGCATCATGTCACCTCGAATCCAGTTTTGTGACAGCACCTGACATCCTTCTCTGAGAGACACTTTATCTCTGCGCTGCAAGTGAGCAACACTAGCTTTTATCATTTTCAAGATGAGACACATCCACTCTGTACATTGAGGGTCACCTGAAATGCACTCTGGGAAAGGCCACTCTAAGAATATGAACATGCTGTCACAGAACTCCCTGTTGGATAAGCCCTTTGTGTTGAGTTGTGAATAATTCATCTTGATTTGTTAACATTAGCGCGGCGTCAATAATTCATAGGCATTACAGATTGTCTTGTGTTCTTGTAACTTCTTTCCAGAGCAAGTAATGTAAAAAAAAAAAATTAAGCAAACCCCATCAGCACCCTGGTCACCAAAAGCAATGACGGCAATGAAGGCCATTCTATCACTACTGGCCTTAATACTTCAGACACAGAAATGCTTATAAAATCAGAAAACCACAAAGAAAACCACATCTTCCCTCAGAATAAACCTTGCATTATGCGTGAACATGCATGGGTGTGTGATCAACAGAGGCTGAGAGAGTGCGGGTCATTCAGGTTGGACACTGTGTAACCTGATTAAAGACAAAGAGGTTAGGCCACAGTCACGACAGTAATATACTTACTGGGCTCTAAATGGTGCCTAACCAGCTCCCACTGGAAAGTAGCGGAGTTGGTAAAAGCCAATAAAGCTTGTTTGTTTGGAGCTACTGCTGTCTGAGTTCATGGACACACTGCTGATGGAGAAATGTAAGGACCTTGGTCTTCAAATTGGACGTCCACCATCTTAGTAAGTAAGTGCATTGCTACGTATAGCTACTGAACTAATAGTGCAATCCAATGAATACAGCCTCAGAAATAACCTTCACCTTGGTCCTGACTTTAAATTCTGATTGTGACATGTCTGGTGGACACATGAATGTTGTGAAAGCCTCACCTGGTGCACATAAAAAAAGAAACTTTTTATTCCTGCACCATAAAAAATAAACTACACGTCAAGATGCTGTTCTGAGCTTTTATGTGTATGCTAGTTATTTTTATTTGTGGTTGTCTGTTTTATGCTCTTGTTTACTTGTTAACACTTCAATGATACAAATGATATACTATAAGTAAGCAAGCTTTATTTTAACAGCAACTTTCAAAGCCATTTACAAAGTACATGAAAATAAAATACCATAAAATACAACAACATAATCATCGGGAATGGCCAAACATAAAGAGTTAAAACAAAATAAACCATGAACAATATAAAGCCATTGAAGTAATAAGTTATGAAAATGCCAGTCAGTACAAATGGTTTTTAAAAAGCTTGTGGCACTGAGTCAGCCCGAGTGGCACTGACCTAGTTTCACAGTATTGTAGCTAACAGTGAACATCCGCCTTTGTCCTGAGCCATGGAACTTTTAACAGCATTTGAGGTGTCTCGGTACAGAATAAAAGGTTGTTTAGACAGACTGTTCACACAAAACAGTGCATCTGTAGCCGGTTGCAGCTTTTTGTCTGAAGATGCAATCTTGGATCATTTTGACAATTTAATGTTATGTCCGTTTACTGTAAGAGAACCTTTCCCCCACATTGATGTGAAAGTATGATTCAAGTGTTAATGAGCCACGGACTAGTCTCTGCAGCAATAATTATGGAGAGTCTAAAAAATAATGTGAATTTAAATATTCCATTGAATGCAAATGAAACTCACTGACTAAGAAACTCCAAATAATGCAAGTAAACACAGAAAGCGACTCAGTCAAAGGAAATGAAGTGTTATTTGTCATTTGACCTTTGCCAGCCCATAAAGCCATACATCATGATAACCTTATCTCTATCCGGATCCTCTGTATTTTAAAGATATTGAATGATGATATTATGGGTGAGGATGTGTTTTCAAATGGATATGTATCGTTTTCCAATACAGCCCTAGTGCAACAGAAATGATTGATCACACCCTGTCGAGCAGCAGAACAGGATGCAGAGTCGGAAAACAACAACGCCACTGAACTAGTTTAATGGGATTGAATAACACAAATAATAGTGCAGACATCCAACGATTTAGACTGGTCAATATACTTTAGATCAAATACAGATAAATACAAACAGAAAAATGAGAATGTTTGTGTTAATAAATCATAGAAAAGGATTTATATATATTGTAGATATGTTGCACTATTTTCCTAATATGGCAAATGAATTACATGAGCAGTTGTTGTAACCAAGAATCATGATTTGCGTCTTTACGATTATCTTTGACACAGAGAAAAGAGGGAAATAATACTCTAATATACAACACTCAAAAGAAAGTATTTTCCTGTCTATTTATCTTATATGTTCCTGTCTTGAACTGGATGTTGTCCTCGCTCTTTTGAGTCATCGCAATGTTTCTGTCACAATAAAAAGATGATGAATTGACAAGGGCATAGAGTAGAGTAGGCATAGAGTATGGAGCCCCTGAAGTCTCATAAAATGATTTTTTTTATCTTGTGCACACACGTTATTATCTTGTGGGAACTAGATAATAACCTGATAATTATCTTGTTAGTACAGGATAACCTGATAATTATCTTTATTATCTTTAATTATCACAGGATAATAACTTGTTCCTACAAGATAAAAAATATAATCTTATGGGATTTTAAGGGCTCCGTAATACAGCCCACTACTTTATATTAAAAAAATAAAACTTAGCCAGAGCCAAAGCCTATATGACAGCAGTGAAGTTGAGGATGCACACTCTCACTGTCACTGTGTCAGAGCTGAATTCATTAAGATGTTTTGGTTTCTTTTGCCCAGCTCACCTGAATCTCTGCACACCATCTTAATTTTCTCTACTTTTCTATTTCAAGGTGAGGAGCGTTTGAAAGCCACTTTGGGGTCTCTGTGCCTCATCTCATCTGCACAGATTGCATTTGAGGAGCTTCATTGCAAAATGTGGCTGCTGTCAACTAAAACATTAAATATCTATCCTCACAAAATGATGGCTGGTATGACGGTACAATTAACTTTTGAATGTTATTGAAGTCACAGACTTCCCGGAGCTTACAAAACTGCAGCATTAGATCAAACGCACTGTAAGTTTTTTTTTGTTTTTTTTTACCTCTTCATAATGTCGATATTTAAGAGTCGTCGTTGGTGAAGTTTTTTATAGTAATTACAAGAGCTTGTGTACAAAATGCACCAGACATCTCAAATTGTCCAGTTAATACCATGGTTCAGGCATACAAATATTAAAGGAGATCAGATTTTCATAAAATACTTCACTCAAATGTGTGTTAACGCTTCCCTGAAATCTGAGAGTGAAATCAGTGAGATGTGAAAGCAAAAAACAATCAACTTTCAAGTCACTTAAAGGGAATTTAACAGCAATGTTCGAATCACTGAACGTGGGTGTTTAAAACGTCTATATTTTGATTAAACCTAAACCTGTAAATTGTAAATATTCAAATGGCTTTACACAGACATGTGGACTCTCTGTTTATCTACCCATTATGCCACACTCACTGCAGGGACTCATGATCACTATTCTTGACAGTGTGGGAAGGAGCCGCGTCGCACCATTAACTGGAATGTCAAAAATCAAGAGTGTGTTGTAGAGTCCCTGTCAGCACTATATGCAGTTATCGCCACTAGAGCGTGGGATTGACACTTCAGACACACATTTCCCCTATGGACACACACATAGACATGCCGCTGTCCACCAGAGCCAAAGGTTGCGGTTGACCTTGCCCGAGCACTGACAGGCGGGGCTCCCTCAGGTGCGGCGCGTCATTGACATTGTTGAAACTGTCATAATTCACCACTTCATCCTGTCAAGCAAGGAGCTGAAGGAATGCGGGTTTTGGTCATGTTTACCTGCTGGAATACAGCATCTCATGTCATGCTGAGGCCTCCTGTAAACATTTGGTCCAGCTTTTGTTTTGTTTTCTGCTAATTCTTCCTCCTTTCCACAAAGGGTATAGAATGAACGTTTTTGTCTTTGCAGCATTGTTCTTTGTGGGTGTGAAATGTGTGATAAATCCTTCCCAGTCCAGCAATCCATCCCTCTGACAATGATAATCAAAGATGCATTGAAGCAAAGGACACCCTCCCTTCTCTCACTACCACACACCATCCTTCTCTGCAACTTGGCTGTGATTTGGAAACTGTCAGCCTTATTGTGTCTGCTCAGCTCTTTTGGGGTTTTTGTGTGTCTCCTTGCACCCACATCGGCCCTGGCGCCAAACACAACTGGCCTTCCATGCTGAGCGGAGAGGGTGACTCATAGTGACGCCTCTCTGAAGGGAGGACTTCACAGTGATTACGACACTGCACGCCGCAGCACTGCCGCTAATTCACTCACTGAGGGGTGTCCTGTAAATCAGACGTCCCAGTGGCCCTGTTGTTGCTGCTGAGAGGGAGGCCGCAGCCGGTGGCAGCTCAAGGACCAGCTGACGGACGCAGCGGCTGGCTGGCTCCACACTCAGCAAAATACTGGGACTGTCTTTATGGTTGAACTTTATACATAGATAGATTACCTGTCAGAGAAAGCTCACTTTGGTGTGGGCTGACAATGTCGCAGTACAGACTAACTGCCTGCTATAAGCCCTACTTTCACTGTGAAAGACAAAGGCATAAGAAATACTGTACAGTACTCCTTTTCAAACACAGAGCCTTGTAGGTGAAGTCATCAGCTGGAAAGTATTTTCATGGTTTACAGTCTACCCAAATTAAAAAAACCTAAAAATGCATAACATGAAATATCTTACTGATATGTAGTCACATCTAATCAAGCAGATTCTATTTCATTTGTTCAGATGTTGCGATATTTGTCTCTAAGATTTCTCTCTGCCCTCACAAAAAGAGGTGAAACTAGCTAAAGCTAAGAACAGCTAAGAGTCTGGGGTGTTGATGGAGCAGTGGATAAGATACATGCCTTTGGTGTGAGAGATCTGGGTTCAAATCCACTGTGAGACACCACTGTGTCCCTGAGCAAGATACTTAACTCCTAGTTGCTCAAGGGGCATGTGACCTCTGTATATAGCCATTGTAAGTCGCTTTGGATAAAAGCGTCAGATAAATGTAAATCTAAGAGTCTACAGTTTGACTGGTTTGAGCTATATGTGAACATGACAATATCAGCATGTATAATGTGATCCATGTTCACCAGTGTGTTAGCATGTAGATGAGGCTGATGGGAATGTCATTAGTTTTGCAGGTATTGGGTTTTTTTACCTGATGACTAAATGAAAAGTCACCAAAGTTTTTATGAATCATTCCCTGGACACTATGGGTATCAAAAGTGTCGATCATATGCATCCATCCATGAATGTGTATACAACAATTCATGCCAACCAATCCAATACTTGAAACAGTGTCCCAGCTACTCTGACAGACCTTGCTGGGAAACTTTTTTACAAGAAAAAACCTTTTAACTTGTCTTTGAAAACTGCTTTGAAAAAAAGATTATCGCGGTGGTGCTACAACAGTGCATTTTTGCACATCCACTTAACACTGCTCAAGGTGTTCAGACCTACTCATGCTTTCAATCATCCCTTTCTGTATAATACGTACTTATGTTGAAATGGTGGGTTGCATGTTTATGTAGTCACCTTGTACTTTCCTTTTGTTCTGCCAGAGTGAGAGACTGAAGTTCTGTGCTCCAAGATTAGACACAGTGGATCTAATCATGGCTGCCTTTTTCGGTGGTATGTCTTTGAGAGTTTGTGGTTCAGCCAGGTTTGTGGCCCTCACTCAAGTCACACCAAAGGAAAGCCAGCTATTCAGCAGCAGGAGAAGCATCATCGCTGAGGTTTCTAAAAAATTACACCCTTCACTTGCGGAGAGCGCAGAGCGAGCTCTTGGCTGGAGTACGTTCTTGGCCAGGGCAAAGGGAAAACTGCCCTGAGAGTGGAAGAAACGCTCCTGAAACAAAGTGACACCTGTCTCTTATCCAGCAGTGTCTCTCTGCTGAAAAAGAAGACAAAGCTCACGTTGTCAGGGCCAAAAATGGACAGAATGTTCTCGGCATACACAAGGGGACTATTATGATGAACTATGTCCTTCCTGGCAAAGCAGCACATGCTGCCTTTGATAAAGGAGAGTGCATTTGATAAGATTATTCATTTTTTGCGGCGACCATTTATGATGTATAGATCCAGGCAGTGTAGTGAACAGAGTAGTGCAGCTGCCAAAAACATGACTAAAACATCAGCTGAATTTCCCTGTCCATCTCATTTTATTTATTTTTTTTAAGTCAATCTGGTTATTTGTCTGATTTTTTTTTGAAGGGTTATATTTATGCAAGTCTCAAGACTATTGTAAGGTTAATATATAGGACATGTTGTACTCTGTTATTCCATAATTCAAATAACTTAAATTCAGTGGGGGCTTTATGGCATGGGAAACAGACATTTACATTTCCAAAGCATGTACATAAACAGAAGAATTATTAAATTACATAAATGTAAAATAGAAAAATAATTTATAAATGTAAATGTGTATGTGTTAAGTTTGTATGAAGTATATGCTTATTGGCCTAATGATGGCAATAAAAAACATTTTCACAGTTTGAAGAAAATCCATGAAAATAAAGTGATGTAAGAATTTGTAGGGTTGCTGCCAAATGTGGGCCTCATTAACAAAGTCTGACACTGGCCCACAAACCCCGACTCCACTACTGGGGAGGCCAGTATCTTTGTGCTCTGTTTGTTTGCTCAGATGTTTATCACATTCATCATTGAAAACATAACTGATTGAAATTTGACAAATCTTGGCAGAATTATTTTGCAATTTATCATCTAAGTGGACTAAAATTCAGGTCAAAACAAGTGGAATATTGGTCACTAATATAGTCTTGGAGGGGAAGTGCATCATTTTTGATGTAATCACCTTGCATCTGAGGGGCCCCTTCTTGCTTATCTGATCTCATGACACTGGCCACCCTTTTCATACATACTTTCCAAATGATTTAGGACAGTGAAAATTATAGCTGCGTTTGGTTTTAAGAGTGGATGTGGATGAACTCTGGTAAACCCCTCTGTCATACCTTATACAGTATCCTGGAAGCCTGAGATTTGGCTTCACCAAAACTTAATGGGACACTACTGTAGCTGCATCTAACAATTTCTTTTTTTAGGTCTAAAAAAATAGCAAAAATCAAACAAACAAACTAGCTAGAACCAGAAAATATCTGTGATATCAATTAATGATAAATAACTTTCGGCTAATATAATTTCCAGCAACCTCACTGTTTAAAAGTCTGAGAAATAAATGACAGGAAAGCTAATGCAAGGGAAGTTTTTTTCTAAAACATAGGTCTATCACATAATTCCCTTACTTTTAACCAGCTTCTTGAAGGTTATTTTATCTGTAATTTGCACCTATTAACCCAAATGCCTTTTCTCAAAAAAAATACTTTTGATTGAATGCAAATTAATTTGTCAACTGTAGGTTTTTTTAACTTTATAATATATTACCCTTAGCATTGCCATCTTCAAAATACAAAAAAATCAATAACATGTTCTTATATGTGCAAATAGACATTGAGCGTAAAGGGGGGCGTCTTACCTCAAACTACCCTCATACTAAATGTTACGTAAGTAGTTACTGATTTTTTGGTTTTACTAAGTAGCCTATATTTGTGATTTTAGGGTTTTAGGGTGTGTGTCATTTAAGCTAATTTAGTGAAATTATACATGACACAGCTGCATTTCACAATTATAAATGACTAATTCAAAGGGAATATACCGTTGTTCCAGCAGCAGGTTGGGGGTGTGACTTTTTTCAACGTTGTGTTGTAAATATTATACAGTAATTCTGCCTAACGGAATTGTCAGACGGTCCCTACGGGCAGGCTGAGTAGTTGATGCTACAGCAGCAGCAGCAGCAGCTCCTCAGTCCGTCGCTGTGGTCCGACAGAGCGGCCAGTCATCAACATCCTCTCATCGTCCGCGGAGCTGTAACGCTATGTGGCTCTGAACTGACGGTTCAACCGGAGGAGGCTGCGATTGGGTCACATCCGTGGACATGAGGACGCCTGCTACCGCGACTTCTTCTTCTGAAAGGCGGACCGGGAGTCCTGACTGGCAACGATTTTCACCGAGCAAATGAGAAAGGTGGTGATGCAGCACAGCGGCATCCACACAAGAGACAGCCTCTGTCAGTTCATAACCAGCTAGCTAGCTAGCGTTAGCAACCTAGCCAAATAGCTAGCAACCCAGCAGGCTATTGGTTTCAAAGCTCTGGCTTCACCACCCGCGGGATAGCTTAAGATGTCAGCGAGCCCAAGCGCGTATGTCGGAATAACTTACTTGTATGCATGTTTCTTCCGTAAGCATCGGCTGGTAGTTTATTTTCCGCTGTTAGTTTTTTTCCCTGCTAGCCAGCGTTAGCTTGTTAGCTAGCATTTTGTATCGGCTAATAAGCTCACACAGACTGGCACTGTCAGAGAATGAACTTGGTATTCTGTGTAGACTCCGAGACATCGTAGCCCCATACAGGCAGACCCGATGGAAAACTACTTGATTCAAAATAAATAGGCTCACATGAACATTTATTTTTACATTAGCTGGCTTTACCCGTCGGTCATTAATTCGACTGCTTATGTTTAAAGGGGCTAACTTGCTCGGTTCATCCTTAACACAGTTGGAGCAGTTGCTGAGCGAAATAGAACATGCTGCACGTCTTATTTCTGTGCGGTCACGGGGGAATGAAGCCCGTGCCTTTTTAAAATGCAGCATCTGAAATTAAGATGTAATACAGCACATGATGCGTGCGTGCAGTGTATTTAGCTTGCATGTCCTGCCCCTCTTGTAAAGGGTCGCCACACAACTGTGAATTGTCATTCCAGTCGACTCCGATGGATGCGAATGGCAGAAGGATTTGTATGTCGGCGGATCTTGCTCTTCATCTCTGTCATTGGTTGTCATTTTATCACCATCAATGTATGATAACAAAGCAGTATGACACTGCAATGCAATATACCAGCAAGCTGCAGTGTTAGTTCTGACAGTGATGCCAGTATGTGCACAGGGCAGTTTGGTGATGGTCTCACAGATATCGCACAGCCTCTTGATACCTTAAGCCTCTGGAAAATGTTTGTCATTTTTCTCATGGCCAAAGGATTAAGTGCTGTGTGTGTGTG
>NW_024043054.1:0-27326 GCF_014851395.1 Micropterus salmoides | reverse complement strand
TTGGTCAGATGGTTGAGGTTTTAACTGCAGCGTAATGCAAGAACAGCCAATAATTAGCATCGTTGTTGTACTGAAACGCACCGGTTATTCTTACGTGTGCCCGGGGACTCGTTGTTGCCTTAACACCCCATTTGCTTCTCCAAAGCAGCCGTGCAATGATAGGAAACCCTAAGCTGAGTTATAGTAGGTCCATTTCTTGAATCCAATGAAGTAATAAAGGGAACACTCAAGTAGTGCTACTGAGGATATTATGTCACATGTCAGACTAGGAAAGGAAACTGAACTGAATAAAATCAAGACAGAAAGGGAAAAGTCACAAATGAAAGCTGCTTTAGTCAAAAACGATCAATTAAGAATGTGATGGGCCACTTAGTGCTGAGGAGGAAATGCCCAAAACAGAATAATCCAAAAAGTATGATTTAAACTCAGCAGGAACCTTAAGCAATAAAAAATTATATTTCCAAGCAAATAACAACAATATAATTTTGTGGTTTTATAAAAGCTAAAGTAAAATATAATCAATGTGTCACATTTACAACCACATTTTGCCACTTGCCTTGTTTAGTTCAACTCCAGTTTATTATTTCCTCCAATTCCCAGAATGCCTTTCCCCCAGGGACTGGGCATAACCATGTTTGCTTTCATCTGTACTCAACCTTCACTCTTTGATTCTGACCAACTGACACCATATAGCTGACAGTTACTGTTGAGGTTTTAAGTCTCTGAAAACATTTTCTGCTGTCAAACCAAATGCAGCTGCTCTAAATACCAAACCTCCCTGCTACAATTCCACAAGTATTCTCTATGTATGTAACAAATAACAGTTTGCAGAGACTGTTGCACTTGAAAGCAATGGACTAACCCTAAAAATACTATTTTCTCGGTCGCATATTTGATGAAGAAGTGCAGCGCTTTGGCTTCCTGCCCAGGAGAAACTTTGGATGATTTAATTCTTGCACTCAGCTGCTCAGTTTTTAATTTTGTCTTAAGACAAGAAGCCATACAAGAACTAAATATACAGTCTAAAATGAGCCTTATCCTGATTTATATCATAATTTGCAAGAATTCAAAGACAGATTTTTACACCTGATAGTTTCACTTAACATGCTATGGAAAACAGTGCACTGTAGTTTAAAGCTGGGCCTGGCAATTTAATTCATTTTTTTTGTTATAGCCTATTTGTTGAAATTCTATTAACATCCCAAAACCAATCTATAAATCAAACGCTCCAACACAAAAATGTAGAAAATCCAGTATCTGTGGCTGTCCCAAGCTACATTAAGTACGGCCCAAATGAAACGATTGGCTGGCCTACCCGCCTGTCTACGTACCTGTGTGCACGCTGCCTGTACACTCACTGTGCATGAAAATGTGTTTTGGGAGAGGGCTTTGGGGGAGGCCTGAAGGGAGGGGGTGGGATTTTCCGGTTATGTATTTTCATGATCTATGCATCTTTTGCTATTTCTCCAACACTGCCTACACCAGCTTTAATGAAAGTTACACGTTTTAAAAGCATGAAAATTATATAATTAGTAGGTTCTGCTGATGACTGAGCTCGACTCAACTTACTAAAACACTAACACTACAATCCATTTGGACAAAGAAGAAAAAAAAAGAACTAGAACCAAACTGATACTTGACATTTGAGATCAAAACCCAAATAGGTATTTGAGAGTTTTCTATAAAAATGTATAGCAAATTGGTTGATATTTATTGATGTACTTTAATACACAAAACAAACATTTTTGATTAAAGTGGCTATATTATGCATTTGGGGGGTTTCCCTTTCTGTTAATGTGTTATATATCTTTTTTAGTGCATGTAAAAGGTCTGCAAAGTTACAAAGCCCAAAGTACACCTTAGGGAGTTACTATGTCCCACAGAAAACACTGCTCCTGACCTTCTCTTCCGTTACTTGTCTATGTGATTACAACACATTCGCATAAAGCCTGCCATGGTTATTGTAGCTACAGTGATGTTCCCAGCTGATCAAGAAGCCTCAGGAATCACGGCGTGACTTTTCCCGAGGGTGAGTAGATTTACTGTTGCGATGTACAGTATGAGAAAAAGAATGTGTTTTTCATCAAAGCCTGTAAACCTATTCTAGTAGGACCCCCAAATAAAAGCATGAAAATGAGCATAATATGGCCTCTTTAAATTTGAATATAAATTATTCCTGATGACCCATATGAAGGCAAGATGGGCAAAAGCGGTTGTGAATAAAGTATGGAGTGTACTGGAGAAGAGCTGCATGGTGTTTTTTTTAATTTTGATGGGCTTGCATTTAAACTCACACTGGTGTGCATCTCATTGTGTGTGAAAAGTAAGACATTATTATAGAACTGCAACCGAGACATGTACTGTTGACCACTGACAGGTGAAGTGAAAAACACTGATTATCTCATTATCGTGGCACAGTGATCATTTTGTCATCATAGTTGATGTGTTGGAAGCAGGAAAAATGGGCAAGTGTAAGGATTAAAGTAACTCTGGCAAGGGCCAAATTGTGATGGCTAGACGACTGGATCAGAGCATCTCCAAAATGGTCTGCAGTGGTCAGTAGTACCTATCAGAAGTGGTCCAAGCAAGGAAAATATGTGATTTTGCAACAGGGTCATGGACGGCCAAGGATCACTGACAGGCTGGACCGTGGTCCGATCCCACAGACGAGCTACTGTAGGTCAATTTATTGAAAAAGTTGATGCTGGTTCTGATAGAAAGGTGTCTGAACACACAGTGCTTACAAAAGGGGGCTGATACACAGGGAAGTCCATTTCTCGACATCTCAGGGCTGTTTTGGCAGCAAAAGGAAGACCTACATTATGACGTTTTAGCTCATCTGAAGCAAGCCACAAGTGTCCACCACAGCCACATAGGGCCTACAGATAGTCCAAAGAACATCGACCCTAGCACTATGATACCATAACATCATGTGATACACATCATCACCACTACCCAACAAGACAGTATGTAATATTTTAGTCTGGGCATCTGCGCCACAACGAGGTCAACAGACAAGCTATATTATACTACAAATATGTTGCACCACTAATATTTGCACTGCAGATAAGATTGATCTTTCCCAGTGGATAAAACAATTATTTCTGCCAGCTTAGCATGTCTTGTGAACAAAGTTACTCAACCAACTTTGATACTGTATAAACATGTATACCTCCATATACTGACATGCTGTAAAGTGATCCATTTTCCATTCAATATGTATTCCTTTGTACTATTTGTATTAGTTTACAATTCACAAATACAGTTGTCTAAAAGATGTTTAATTTTGCCTCTTTGTTAAGCTTCATTGTCCTTGTTTTTTAGCGCAATGTCTATTTCTATCTTCCTGTAAATTGTTCTGTGTGTAAGTAACGTTACATTGATCGCACAGACATCATGTTCACTGTCTGTATTGAGATAATTAACAGCTGACATGCTCTTATACAAACAGCCAGTCTGTTCTCACATCTGCTCTAAAGGTCACTAATTATCAATTCAAATAATTTGTTGATTAAAAGATTAATAAACTAGATTTTCATGAAGAGACAACACAACACAAACACGTTGATGAAATAAATACTAATTCTTAACACGTGACGATTAAAAAATAGTGAAATTCTAAGAAACACACAAACCCAGTTTCAGTCTGTGTGCAGTCTGCAGACGTGAATCTCTTATTCAAGCTGAGACACAGTTAAGACATTATTTTCACCGCAGCACGTACCTTGTTTTCCGTACAGACTCAGCGCAGAGTAACCTTTTCGGGGAATTAAACTTCTGAATGAATCTGAAGAGATGTTTCAAGTTAGTTCGCACGGGCAGCGCCATCTTGGATTGTGACTTCACAATACGGTGGCTGTGAAAGGACAAAACGGATAAAGCAGCAGATCAGCAAAGTTAAACTAAGGTGACAGAACATGTTTTTATCTCATGTTATTAACTGAGAACAACAAATGTAAAGCAGACCTAGCATGTTAATTATTATATAAATTTAAAAAGTGAATGAAATAAATATTTAATATAAACATTTTGTGAAACATTCCTTTTAATATTAATACTTTTTTAAAACTTAGCTCATTATTGTGAACTGTAATTTGATACTGCTTCTTTTCTTTAATCATGTTTAGTTTTTTTTATCCCAGCTGTTTTTATTTCAAAATATCTTTTGTCCAACATCTGTGGGAATTTGAGCGTACAGCCAATCACACAACAAAAATATATTTATTTCATGATTTCATATTTGTTAATTTAAAAAACAAACAAAACATTACTTCTTTGTAAAAACATTGTGCTTTCTCATTGTTCGGTTCAATTGGCAGCTACTTTCTAAATTAAGTTTCTTTGCATCTTCCTCTTTCCTTCTGGTTACCCACCATGTAACGAGTTACAGATTTTAGTTTTGAGTAGCGATGTGTGAGAGTTTCATTGGATAAATATCAGATATACTCATTATCATGATTTATAACACTAATATTAGGTCTTGAAGTCCGACTGAATTGCTTTTTCACTTGTCTATTGACTTTTTTCTGTATAACTCAAGTCATCTCTATAAAGTGCAGTGCAGAAAAGCCATCATTAGCTCCTGGCACCAATAAAATGGAGACAAAGAAAAACACTAAAAGTTAAGAAGGATCTCGCAGACAGTGGAATAAATCTTTATGTATAATATATTTTCAGAAAACTCAACCACTGGGTTTTCATCAGAAAACAACGCAGAATTCTCTTTGCTGAACTGTACACCAGCTGTCTGCGCTGTTCTGTATGCATGTCTGCAGCCTATGGAAGAGGAAGATATGCAAATACACACTCACCCACCACCACATGTACAGTAGGCTATAGAAATGTGTCAGACATGTGCGGTTTCCCTCGTTGTCAGAGATCTTTATGTTAATTGGGTGGTGTTGTGTCTAGCCTGGCTGCTTCCATAACAACTGAACTTTCCCAGGGAGCAGCTGCAGAACGCCTCTGTTCCATACTTTCCCTCATTACAAAGTGGCGATATACATACTATAAGTGATTATGCTACATGCTGGGTAGGGTTACAATATGTTTGCAGGGCAAATTGGCTGCTCACAGTCCCTAAGACCTCTTGTTTCTCAAACATCTGCTCCTGATTTTTCCCCCTCCACCTTTTGCATCTGGTTGCATTTGCAGCACAAAATACAGACTATCATTCCATATTCATTATTATTTCCTGAGGCGCTGAGGCTAAGCTCTTTGGTGCGTCAGATTTAGACTTGAGCCGGTATGTTCTCTCTTGCCTGGGTGATGGGAGATCTGGTCGGTGTAGCAGAGACAGACTGGTGGGAGATGGGTTTGTATGCCTGCTGGTGTGTGTGTGTGTGTGTGTGTGTGTGTGTGTGTGTGTGGTTGTGTGCATAATCCTGTTTCCTGGCCACCCTGTAGAGGTTGATCCTCCTGCTCTTCAACGCTTCTTTTTTTCTTCTGCCTCCTTCTCTTTTCTTCTTAGTCTAAGATAAATTCCTGTCCTTAATTCAAGAGGAGTGGTGTTTTCCTGCTTTTTGTTTTTGATTTATTTATTTATTTATTTACTCATACTGTCAATGGTTCGATTCCTACAGAGGTCACCAGTCATTACATAAAATTTATTTAGTTGATGCTTCTATCCACAGTCTCTTACAGTAAGTGCATTCAACTACTACCCAAAAAATAGCAAGAATCATGCAAGTAGTTTCCATCAAATATGCTGATCTGCTTCAAGTGCTACATTTAGAAACAATAAGAGACAGAGAATAAGCCATTTTTTTTGTCTTTTATGGGCCAATGTTGAGCAGTAAAGAGGGAACAGCATGCTGTCTGGCAGTAGCAGAGCATAGTGGACTGACTTGGGTGTATGGTTTGACCAAGTCCTGGATGCAGGATGGGCCTGTGCCATTCTCACCGCGGTGGGCAGTCATCAGTTTCTTGAATCGGATTTGAAAATCCAACAGAAGCCATTGCAGGGTGCTGAAGACCAGCCAAACTCCTGCATTCAGGGTGAGCTGCAGAGTTCGGATGGCAAATACAGGCTTGCCAGGAGCAAGCCTCAGTGGTCAAGGCACAAGATGACAATAATAAACATTTAAGCATACAATTCATGGTGGTATAACGCACTTTGGATGAAAGCATCCTCAACTGGCAAAAGCTATAGCTCTTTGCAGTGCAGTTCAAAGCCATTGTTCATCAAAATGTAGCTTA
Source organism: Micropterus salmoides (assembly GCF_014851395.1). Classification (NCBI taxonomy): domain Eukaryota; kingdom Metazoa; phylum Chordata; class Actinopteri; order Centrarchiformes; family Centrarchidae; genus Micropterus; species Micropterus salmoides. Next base: position 21,128 of record NW_024043054.1, on the reverse strand, counting down.
TAAAAATCAGTAGATACAAATAATCTTTTTCAAACTATGTAGAAGAAATCTCTTTTTACATCATACAAGTAGAAAACAATGCACTGTACTAACACTCCTATAATAAGGAGCCAAAATGGCCTGAAATCTACTTTTAACAAAGAAAAAGAAGCCAAGTTTACTGCAAACCAAACAGGGCAAAAAATGTACCAAAAAATGTAGTTCTGCTGTAATCAAATAAACTATGTTTACATCCATTGTCATCCAGCACATTTTGTGTATCCTTGAGCTCTAACAAACTTGTTGAATGCGTATAAAACAAAGCCAATTTATAACATTGTTTACATGCAGGTTTACTTGCATTCTTCTTTCTCCCTGCCATTGTTGGTGCATTACTGTATTTGCTTGCACATTACCACCACCTGTTGTTCAGTGCAATAGTGTGAAATCACTGGCAGTGAGCATGCAAAAGCTGCTCCATTAAAGAAATCCACCGGGAACCTTTAAATAAAGGTTAAAAACACAATTTTAAGGTTTAAAGTTGACCCATTGCGAAAACATTTAAAGAAATAAATGATCATAATGGTGTTGCACTACAAAAAGAGCTAAAAAGACTTATACTACATACAGCATGCGGTTCAATGGCAGTCAGAGAGTAGTGGCTATTCCGCCAGTGTATGAATGTGTGTGAATGATTCTGAATGATTTCTGTTTGAGCACTTAGGCTCAGTGTACTCAGTGTATAAATGTGAGTGAATGGTGAATGCAGATGTAGTGTAAAAGCACTCTGAGTGGTCGAAAAGACTAGAAAGGCGCTATACAAATACGGAGCATTTACATACTAGTATTACAAAGTAACTGATTTCTTTCAGTCTTGGTTTCACTGGGAATTAATGTGTTAAAAAGTGTCCATCACTCAGTTTGAAGCAGAGTAGAAGAAACAGAGACTCAGCAGTCCAATCTCCAGAGAGGACATGAGGCCGCCCAGGTGATGAGTGAAGACTTTGTGCTATCATCACAAAGCCGCTCTACTTTCCCCATCAGGGTGATTCATTTTTCATCCTCATCAGGCTCTCTGCCCCTCCTACCCCAGCTTCATATCATAAACCATTTTCTTAGCTCCTTCTTCATAATTGTCTATTTTGCCGTCGTCTTCTTCTGCTGGTGCGCATCATTTTGCACATTCTCCGATCTGGTCTCTTCATCTCCTTCACCTCTTTCTTCTCATGCATATCTCCATCTCCTTAAACCAGACCAGCCATAACACTGTACTTGAACAGTATATACAGTATATATTCGGACAGAATGTACAAACATCTACACCCAACATTAATCTAACTTGTAAACACACATTCTAATATTTTCTCACACATATTAAGTCTCTGCAGCAGCCCGCTTGAGCTGAGGAGAGATGCTGGTAGGAAAGTCCGGCTGGAGGTGACCGACACTCCACCTGTCATAATACAGCCAGGCAAGGCATGATGGGAGAGTGGGGGGCTGCTGAGTGAAGGGCCAAAGATGTGTGTGTGTGTGTGTGTGTGTGTGTGTTTCCTGGACTCTGAATCCTGATGCTGAAAGACAGGTTCTCCCCTCTGACACTGCAGGCATTCGGAGTCCACAGGACGTCCACCACCCAAGTGGATGGATGGATGGACGGACGGATGGATGACAGACACCTTGATAAACGGAAGATGTGTTTTTTGAAGACAGACAAATCAGATGGACTGAATATGCTTGGGTACAGTAGATGGACAATTAAGCAGATGTGCAGACCGATGATACGATCACTGGAAGGATGGAGAATTTGGCCAGGGGGATAAAAACATAATAAAGTCCGAAAAAGGTGCAGTGCAGAGAAGGTGTCAGTGATTGAATTGTCAGGCCGACCGCACACAGCCTGCAGCGTCACTCCCTCACTGGCCCGCTGTTCTCAGAGTGGGAAGCCTCTGCAAGCATAATAAACATTCAGGACAAAGTATTTTGTGTAAAGCAATGTTTGCTTCCCCAAGGAGAATCTGGATTTCATTACTAATCTGTGTGACTGTGCATGTGAGAAACACTTTGTCACGTCAGTGGATTTGTGTGTACATATATACTGTATATATATGTGATTGATCTCTTCATCAGTGCCTTCATTAGTCAAGTGGTTAATTTACTGGATTTAAATCACCAGAATATTTTATCTGAAAATGGTTTTACAGTTGACTTTCTAAATAATCTATGTTGCTATACCGTATTGCTATCAAGGTTTGAATGCCAGATATTCTCTGGTTCTATCTTCTTAAATTTGGATTTGCTTCTTTCTTTCTTTCTTTGCTTCTTGTTTCTTTCTGTTATATTATTGAAAATTTTGGATTTCAGGGTTTTGGACCATTGGACATACAATGCACTCAAAAGACATCACCTCTGGCTCTGGAAAATTTGTGGGGCTGTTTTTTGTGTGAAATCCTAAAGATGGAATGATTATTCAAAATATAATAGATCAAACAGTAACAAATAAAATAATCATAACTCACCCTAATTCAATATCCATACAAATTAATAATCACCCATGTCTCTCAGTGCTTGCATTGACATGAGTGAATACTGTGTGTGCTCATCATACACTATTTCAAATGCTTAAGATCTGATTTTAAGGAAGAAGAAATAATGTGTGAATCATGTTTCAGACATCACTGGTCAGATTTTCAAAAAACATGAGGAAAAATAATATTATTACATATAAATGACAAACCCAAAAGAGGTGCTACAAGTACAGGTGGGATAAAATGTAAAGGATATCCACAGGATGACAGAAAAAAGAAAAACAATTAGTGTCAAAGTACAAGTGAGCATAAATAATATCACATTAAAAAATATTTCAGTTGTTACTTATAGTCATGCTAACTAAAATCAGCCCTCTCTCTCTCTCTATATATATATATATAATAATAATAATAATCCTTATTTGTAGAGCACTTTTCAAAAACAAGTTACAAAGTGCTTTAACAAGTGTAGAATACAAAAAAAAGATAAGAGCATGAAAATTTAATATAAAATTAGTAAAATACAATAAAATAAAAGGGATAAAATAAAGTCAAATAAGATCGGGAAAAGCTCTCCTATAAAAGTATGTTTTAAGAAGGGACTTAAAAGAGTTCACTGACTCAGCCGACCTGATTTCCTCGGGCAGGCTGTTCCAGAGCCTCGGGGCCCTGACAGCAAACGCTCTGTCCCCTTTAGTTTTCAGTCGAGACTCTGGAACAGACAACAGACCTCTGCCCGAGGATCTCAAGGTACGTGCTGGTGCGTATGGGACTAAAAGGTCAGAAATATAACAAGGCGAGAGGCCATGAAGAGCTTTAAAAGTGATCAATAGAATTTTAAAGTCAATTCTAAAACACACTGGGAGCCAGTGTAATGAAGCTAAAATAGGAGTAATGTGGTCATATTTCTTTGTTCTGGTTAAAAGCCTGGCAGCTGAGTTCTGGACAGTCTGGAGTCGATCAATAGATTTTTGGGTTAAACAGGTGAAAAGGCTGTTGCAATAATCCAGGCGTGATGAGATGAAGGCGTGTAAAATGGTCTCGGTGTCCTTAAAAGTTAACATAGATCGAATTTTAGCTATATTTCTAAGTTGATAAAAACATGATTGAACAAGCTTTGTGGTGTGCTGCTCGAAATTTAAATTACTATCAAACCAAACACCAAGGTTGTTTGCCACAGGCTTAATGTGATTTACTAGGGAACCAGCAGATGGCAGTATTTGATTTGCCATCTGCTGGGACCCGATGACCAGGATTTCTGTTTTGTCTGAGTTCAGCTGGAGGAAATTATTTGACATCCATTTTTTAACTTCACAAAGGCAGTTGTTAAGTGAACTCAGCATTCCAGGGTCTGTGGATCTGACGGGCAAGTATATTTGTGTGTCATCAGCATAAATATGAAAAGAAATGCCATGTTTATGGATAATATGTCCAAGGGGAAGCAGATACAAGGAAAACAAAATGGGTCCTAAGACCGACCCCTGAGGCACACCATATTTAACTGGACAGAATGAAGAGACATAGTTGTTTACAGACACACAAAACTTCCTATTTGACAGGTAGGATGAAAACCATTCTAGGGCCGTACCAGAGATCCCCACCCAGTGCCTCAGTCTGTCTAACATGATGTTGTGATCAATGGTGTCAAAAGCAGCGCTAAGGTCCAGGAGTACAAGGACTGAGCACATACCTTCATCAGCAGACATTAAAAGGTCATTGGTGACTTTAAGCAGGGCAGTCTCAGTGCTGTGGTACTTCCTAAAACCAGACTGAAACTTTTCAAATATTTTGTTATTTTCCAGCACAGTGAGCAGCTGTTTGGACACAATTCTTTCTAGAATCTTTGCAATAAAAGGCAGTTTTGAAATTGGTCTAAAATTTTGTGGGAGGGAGGGATCTAAACCAGGTTTCTTTAAAAGTGGGTTCACGCAAGCCGTTTTAAAATAATCAGGGACACAACCAGTAGATAGGGAGCTGTTGAAAACAGAGATCAAATGGGGCCCAACAGAATATATTACTTTTAGTAAAAATTTTGTAGGTATTATATCAAGTGGGCTGGAGGACACTCTCATTTGTGATATTGTTTTTAAATACAATATCACAAATGTATATATATATATATATATATATATATATATATATATATATATATATATATATATATATATATATATATATATATATATATATATATATATATATATATATATATATATATATATATATATATATATATATAGCCAGAGGTGACTATAATGCTATACTGTTTACATTATGAACATCTGCTTCTAATAAATACATAAATAATAATTGAAACAAAAGATCATAAAACATGAAGTGGACAAGGAAGTTGCAATAAAAATATATACAAAAAGGAGGAGGGAATTAAATTGGGTATCTTGGGTCGGCAGATAGCCATGTTAAAAGGGATGAAATGAAGACACTTTTAATAAACACTATGGTCTTTTGAGTAATACAGGCAGTAATACAGTGTGTGTGTGTGTGTGTGTGTGTGTGTGTGTGTGTGTGTGTGTGTGTGTGTGTGTGTGTGTGTGTGTGTGTGTGTGTGTGTGTGTGTGTGTGTGTGCGTGTGTGAGAAAGTAGGGCTTGTACTGGGAGCTCTGGGGTCCCTCAGGGAGTCGGACTGTTTCAGCACCTTGTCTCATTGCCTGTCGTAGTGTTGACAGGACAGGAGTGGGGGGGCAGACAAGGTGAAACACAAATCAAAAGGACACTTACTCAGCTTCAGTATGAATACTGTCAATACTATTATTTTTATTTATGTAATTGTTATTTTATTGAGTTTTGGATCCCTTTGTTAAAGTACTGTTTGACTACAGCATGTGAGTTGAGCAAACAAGGACTTTTCACAGCACAGGTGTAAGTGGCAAGCAAATGAATGATCACTACATTCCATTAAGGTTCCCCAATAAGCTATGCCAATTGGATGGACCGGGAGGTGTTACACCTAAACGGAAGAGTGACATTGATTGTAAAGCTGTGTTTGACAAGTCAAAGGTCTATAACCTGAACTTGTTTTTATACAAGCAGCTTACACTCTGCTGTCCTTTATCATGGTTATTCAGGAGTCTCATATATTTTTGTTCCTAAGCTCAACATAAACCTTTGCTGAAGTAGCTGACAACAGCCATTTAGTTTTAGGTAAAATAAATAGCAATGTGCTGAACATTTGCAGGATTCAAAGCAATAAAAAGACCACTGTCTTTCTGAATAATCTACAGAACAAACGTTTTCACTGTAACTACTCTGAAGCTTAGAAATAGTCCATATGAAAACTCTAGTATATATAAAAGTATACGGATTGTTGAGAAAGTAGGGACACAGTTTTTAATATGTTTTTATTTACAGCCACATGTCCCACATGCCTGCTGCTTCCTGCCATGGAGAAAGATGTCCCTCCTTCTAGAGTGAACATAGCAATATAGCACAACATAAAAGTCACAACAAAAGCATCTGGATCTGCAAAGTATTTTTGGATGTAGAGCATGCATACATGCATACATACCTATAGTACATTATGTCATTATAGTGTACTTCAAAGCCATTACCAGCCATTTAGCACAGTGAAAAAAGTGTAACTGAGAGCTTTGGGTGTAGTTTTCTGGGAACCAGACGTGCTGTGTGTGCAGGGGGTTTCTGCCATGCAGCCTCTGACTGAGCTGAGGTCTGAGGAAAGTGTCAAAACTGATGAAGACTGCAGAGCGAGAATGTGTGTGTGTGTGTGTGTGTGGTGTGTGTGTGTGTGTGTGTGTGTGTGTGTGTGTGCGTGTGCGTGTGAATGCATGTACTGAATGTCTGCTGTATTTGTGTTTATTACCCATTTCCAAAATAACAAAAGGATCGGGGGATGAGTGGATGCCAGTGTAGCGTGTAATCAGATCCAGATCCTACAATCCATCAGCGCTGGGGTCCATCAGAAAATGACTGACATCGGTAGACGGAGACTTTCTACTGATTCCACCGCAGCAGAGACCCAGTCATTAGTCAGCCTGACAACGCTCATCTATTCCCAGTGACGTGAAAAATAATGACTGTCTCTTTGGATATGAACCCCTCTCTCTCCCCCACCTCCTCACAGTCCTCCTCCCCCAACAGCCCACCAATGCAACCACAGTAGAAATCACGCAGACAAACTCAATTTGGATGAGTTTTTACTTGTTTTCCCGGTAATGTAATTTCTCAAGACTGTGTTATTCCCAAAGTCAGATGCCACTCCATTTGGTCATCTTTTCCTTCTTTCATTAACATGAAGTAAAACTAATGCGTGGTACTTTTCAATGTGTAACCCCCATCTATACAGTTAAATTCAGTATCATTTGTATTTACTTGACACAAGAACTGAAGAACACTGCTTGCCATTACAATGGCATTGGATCAACAAAATTAGATCTCCTTGCAAACTTTATGGGATGGCGTACAACAGATCAAGACAGATATGCTTGCTCACCTTGACACAAAGGTTGATCGTATCCAAACAAAACTCAGCAGCATTCAGATGTCATTGGATATACTTGGAGAACATATGTCTTCTCTAGAACAACGAATTGGTCCAACCGAGGACAATCTACAAGAACTCTTGACTCGGACTAACAAACTAACTAAAGATAATGCCATAATATCAAACCAGGTCTTCCAATCTTTGCTTCGTTAAGAATCCGGAATCTTCCTAGGGCCGTGATATTCTTGGCTTCATGTCCCAGCTCATCCCACAGCTCCTTGGGCGAGAAAATTTCACCACTCCTCCGGCAATCAAGTTGGCTCACCTCACTCAACATTCCGTCACAGCAATAGATCTGGCCCAAGGCCTATCCTGATTAAACCTCTTAACTTTCAGGACAAGGAAAAGAGAAAAGACTGAGTTTGTGTTTAAAGGTACTCGCATCTTTATTTATGCCAATTTCAGTGCCAAACTCATGAAGAAATGCTGGTGTTTTGATACAGTTAAATGGAGACTCCGTGAATTGAATCTGAAATACTCTCTCCGGTAAGTGTCATTGTTGATGGCAAACCCCAAGTGTTTTCATAAAGCTGCAGAAACTGCCTTTATGTCTCCCATGAACTCTCCAACATAACAGGTACAGTTACACTAATGCTGTTAGCTTAAGGATACGCTATTATTCCTGTCTGTTTGAATCAGGTCGCCCAACTTCAAGCTGTAATTAAAAAGTTGACCCATTGCGAAGGTGACGTTAACAAGGCCAGATATTTCTTTTCATGGTTTTTATTTTTATTTATTAACTGGACGTTTGACTTATTTGCGCTGGCATGCCTTTTAGTTCTCTGCCGAAAATCAATGTTGTTTACATCCGGTTGTCATAAAATTGCACTGATGTATTGCCAGTTGTTCTCAGTTGTTGTCATAAAATCATAGTTACCTGTTGTATTGTTTCTCATACTGCCATAGGCCCATTAATTTGAATGCTAATTTCGGTATACTATTGCCTAATGGTTTAATGGAGCTATCTCTACTTTGTTATCTCTGTTGCAGACCTATGTGTGCGCTATTAATGGTCTCTGTTTAGTCTCTTTATTTGGCCTTCTCATGGAGATGTCTTGGCATAAGAAGGCTGAGGCTGCTGGGCCTGAATCTGTGTTTTTTGTGATAATGTTTATTTGTGTTTTTGTATTCGTTTTCTGAAACATGGCTTAGGAGTACAATTTCTGACAACGAAATTAAAATTATATGCATATACAGCTGATAGAGGCTCAAAGGGTGGCTACATACGTTTCCTCTAACTTAGTGTCTGAGCTAATTACACCCTTAGTTAAACCAGTATATTTTGAATGCCTTTCATTTTTTCATCAGAATATATTGGAAATGTGTGTAGAACTCCTCTGACTGTTTAACCTCCACCATTGACTCGATCTCTTGTAAAAATGAAATTATTATTTTAGGTGATTTTAACAAAAATTGTCTAGACAAGTCTTCTACTAAAAATAATTTTGGAAATCTAAACCTAACACAACTTATAATGGAACACACTCAAATTACCCCAACATGTCAGTCTCTACTCGATTGGATACTTGTCTCTCACCCTGACAGATTTACTAAAGCAGGTGTTTTGTCTGATTGCCTCAGTGACCACTCAGCTATTTATTGCATATGGAAGATTAGAATTCTGAAATCATCACATAGATCTATTTATTAATGATGTCATTTCTATTAATTGGGATAGGTTCCAATTAATACCCAATGTTCAGGATGCCTGGGATTTCTTACAGTTCACTCAAGTAATCAACAGACACGCTCCCTGGAAAATATCAAAGGTGAAGGAAAGACACCTGCCATGGGTAAGTACAGAAATTGTAAGTCTCTTAAGCAGAGGGACAAGGCTTGGGCTATATATCGTCAGACAAAGAAAAATGATGATTGGGAATCATACAGGCAAAAGAAATCTTTCTAAGACAGTGACCCGCAATACAAAATCTAATTATTATAAACAATGTCTCTCTAATAATTTTAAAAATCCTAAACAATTCTGGAACAGTTTAAAAGCCATAATACACACTTCAGACAAAAGTCCCATTAATCAATTAAGAGATGGAAATAAAATAATCTCCGACTCTCTATCTATTGCCCAAGTGTTCTGTCAGCATTTTTCTTCTGTCTGCTCTGACCCAATACTGAATGCCTCTTATACTGAAATTTTTAAGAACATTTTGCCTTGTTACAGTACCTTTTCCTTTACGAAAATAACACCTACAAATGTTTTAAATGCTATCAAACAACTAAGTTCGAGAAGCAGTGCAGGACTTGATGCAATTGAATCCAGATATATTCAATTATCTTCTCATATTCTCATGTTTCCATTAGTTGACCTGTTTAATATGTCCTTGTCTACTTCTGAGTTACCAACAATCTTGAAATATTCCTGCATTACTCCACTCTACAAAGTTGGTGATTGTCTTGATCCTTATTAATTTGTTCTATTGCTAAAGTATTTGAGAAAATAATATTTAATCAGTTATCACAGTATCTTGAGACCAATAATATCCTTTCACCATTTCAGTCCGGTTTTAGACCTAATCCTTCAACAACTACTGTTCTTTTAAAACTTACTGATGATGTGATTTCAGCATCTGATACTGGTAATCCTATAGGGGCTATTTTTACTGATCTCAAAAAAGCTTTTGATTTGGTGGATCACTATCTACTTTTAGATAAGCTGTATGGAATTGGCTAATCTCAAAATGCATTATTATGGTTTAGTTCGTATCTACATAATAGAAAACAATGTGTTGTTCTTAAAGGGAGTAGGTCGGATTTATTTGTTCAACAAAGAGGTGTACCCAAGGTTCGACGCTGGGTCCACTTCTTTTCTCTATTTTATTAATGACTGCCTTTAATCTGCTCTTATTCCTCTGTCATTTATACATCTAAACCACATTTATTGCAAATCCAAACGGCTCTTCAATTGGATTTTAGTACCTTACCAAAATGGCTGTTATCTAATAAACCAATGTTGTTTATCAAAGTGCAACTAAAACTAGCCTTCTACCCCTTAATACAGTAATCTCTGCAGATTTTCTCTTGGATGTTCCTATAATACTCATCACTGTGTAATGTATCACTCACTTAAATGGACTTCACTCAATATAAGAAGACACATACATTGGCTGCAACTTGTATTTAAATGTCTACATTTTAACTATCCTCAATATCTACAACAGTTTTTGGTACCGTATTCTTCAAACATCATTTGAGGTATTCTACACAATACTACTTTTTCACTCCTATAGTCAAAAAAGCAGTAAAGAGAGCGTTTATGTTTAAGGCTCCTTCAGACTGGAATAACTTACCTTCAAACATATGATCTTTAACATCATTTCACATTTTTAAAAATAGTTTGTCTTCATATTTTGAGTTAAACTGTTCATGTTTCAAATGATGCTATACCTATATATAATTTACAAGTCACTATATTCTTTATTCTATGTTATGTTTTTGCAGGCAAGTATTTGTTCACAGCCTCTGTGTGGTTTGTGTTGTGTTTTTTTTTTTTTTTTTTGTTTGTTGTTGATGTTGTTGTTGTCTTTGTTGTAGTGTGTTGATTGTAGTATTACATATAGTCTGTGTCTTAGTATTGTAATGTGTTTGATTAGTCCCTTGTTCTGTATTGTATTGTCTATCAGGACCCCCTCGAAAACAAGATGGTTCATCTCAAGGGGTTTATCCTACTCACTAAACTTATTCAAACTAGATCTACCATGGATTACAATACAATACTGCTCCTTTATTTCCAAGTGTTCTGCATGTTTCATCAACAGGAAAGGATGATGACTTTTTACCTGAGATCTGTCAGCTTTAGTCTTAGTGTTTTCTGCAACTTTTTTTACACCATGTGAAAGGTGCAAGGTAGGTTTATTTGTCATATTGCAACAGTTTGCAAAGCGAAATGAAATGTATACAAAAGCAATCATAAAAATGGTAGACAGAAATAAACTATATTGGAGCAGTGCTGAGGATGAATCTGAGATTAAAAGTCTCAGAAAAAGTTAATATTGTGTTAGCATGATATTGTGTATGTGTCCAACTGATGCATATTTAAGACCCATTTGAAGGCTCATTTTCAAATAAGTCAGCTAAAAGACATGAAAAAGTCAGAAATCGAGTTAATAACCAACTCCTAAGAAGTGGCTCACAGCTGATAAAAACTTACAGAGTCAGTTCAGCCAGCAAAATTGGTCACCCACAGATATGTGCTAACACAGAATAATGAAAACCTGAACCAATAGATGATTTAATCATTAAGACCAGCAACACGGGCCAAAGTAAATCCCGATCTCCAAATATGACCTTGTTATCCAGTTAACTGTGTGTGTGTGTGTGTGTGTGTGTGTGTGTGTGTGTGTGTTTACACATATCACCTGCTTCCCTTGAACTTGATGACTGATTAAGAGCTAGAACACTGAATAAACTGTCCGCCCAAACATAAGCAATCTGACGGGTGTGTACAAATATGTGTTTGTCCATGTGTGTGTGAGTGTGTGTGTTCTCAGCAGCCACTAAAAACAGCCACAACATTATAACACCTAATATACTCTCATTTAAAAGGAGGGACGAGTGAAGGAGAGGTCGATGGTATTTGCTCCACACACAGATGTGAAACACTCTGTATTCTGTTTCAGGAAGCTGCTTCAGATGAAAACATCTGAGAAAACGTCACCTGGGCAGCTGCCGCCAAAACTGGCTTTAACATTATCACTTTTTGGAAGGGGACATTTTATATTATTGACATTTGATGTTTTAATCCAGAGCAGCTTGCAGGGAGGTAACAAGTAGAAACTGAAGGTTACTCTTACAGGATGGATGGTTATGGTTATGAGGAAGGATTTTTTGCTAGTTTCCCACAACAAACCCAAAAGTTTCATCTGGTTTTGTAACCACAATGCCAACACCCACATCCACAGCATGGAGAGCTGAAAGGGTATGGCTTTTAAGTGGAGAAAATAGGCATGACTTCACTAAGAGTCAAACCCCAAACCTCCCAGTATCAGAGGAGATATTAACCAGTAAGCTCTTAGTTGTTATTATTTTACAGTTAATATCATATCACTCAAGTAGCCCACACCAATTCGGGCTTCAGGCTTAAATATGCTTCTGCAAAGATACATGAAAATGCTTTTGTGAAGAGACAAACAGAACAGGTTTTTGGGTGAGTATGATGAGGAATAAAAGGATATGGCTTATATTATTTGGGAGCATATCAAAAGCATGAAATCGTGGAGGTAATGGAGGGTGTAGGAACATTTTGGATGTGCTCAAGTGTACAGTAGCCTATATATAAAAGCATGTGTCCAAAGCATGTAATGAGAAAATTGTTTATATGTTTAAACATGAAAAGCTAAGTAGGCTATTAAAACACATCACGTTTTCATATTTTTTATTATTGATTCATATTGTTGCAGCTGTTTTCTCTCTATGTTTACAAAATTGCAGTAATACACCTACAACTGTAAAAATATGATTAATTGTGGTGGCCAGCAATTATATGATTAAACATTATTGTTGTCTCAGACCCCATTTACACTCAGTCACTTCTTCCATCTTGGACGGATTGAACAGCTATGAAATCTCCAAAAATAAAAATAATTTAAAAAAGTGCATCCAGGACGCATTCAAGATGGATTGAAATCCAGTTGTTCAAAGCGCCTCCAGAGGTGGAGAAGTCGAAAAGGTGTCTATAAATCTGTCTCTCAAAGTCGCATATTCAGTCATTATGTCGGTGGAAATATCCACACAGTTTGATTTTCTTTATACATCCATGGTCTGTGTCCTCTGTCCTTGTGATAAGCTAAAGCTAAAACACTGTAATTATACAGAACTTACCCATCTCTGTCTCATTGACGCAACAAGGAAAAGTGGCTCCAGTGTTTTCTATATGTGCAATCAAATAAAAGGTGCACTGAGCTGCTGCTGTTGATCTGATCCCTAATCACTTTAAGTGATTAGTAAACAGGGAGAAACCAAACAGGGACAAGGATTGTGTTTAATATGAAGCCATTTCAAATAAAGATGCTATCTGCAGTTGAGGTAAATGAAGTCATCTATTAGATAATTTACGGTTAAAATTATTATTAAAAAATAATAAATCTGTTCTGTTTCTGTTTGGTGGGTAACTTCAGAGTTTTAGAAACAGATACATTTACACTGGTTGTACACACAGTAAACTATTTTAAATTTAACCCACAACCTCGGTCATCTCTGTATGTTTCAACTCTTCCTTACTTTTCCCATGTGTGTGTGCACATGTGAGGAAGAGACAGGCACATATGTAAGTGTGTGTTTTAGTACACGTATATGGGTCTGCTCACATGTGTAATAGATGTGTAATATCTGTTTCAAGACCTCGTCACTGCTGTCAGCACGTCCGATCTTCAGCGTGTGTGACGGAGGATTGTTTTACTGAAGTCATACAGCTGGAACCGCCCGCCATCTCCCCAACGAACCCGCTCGTTTTCATTTACATTTCAGCCAAACCGCCCTCACATCCACCGTGGAAAACAGAAAAACTGCAGCGAGACAGTAGTCCGTGTGTTCATCTGTGAGTGTGTTTATGAATGAGTACATATCTGATTGTCTGCTGGGTTGTGTTTGTGTGCATCTATGAGTGTGAATGTATGTAAGAGAGTATGTGGAGTCTGACCCCGTGTCAAATCGAAGGTCCCAGGGGTCCTGTGGGATTCCTGTGAGAGGGGAGGACAATTACATTGCTTTTTCAGCATTCGGGTCAGGAATACCAGACCTGCAGACACAATAGCATATAAAACAGGGTCACTATGTGTCACTATTTGCTCAATATAATTGGAGACCTACCCAGCCTGTGACAACAGACACAACGTTTTCTGCACGTTATGGGATCCATGCTTTTCGGAGCTTGAACTACATGAGGGACTAAAAGTCAGAATATCTCAACCTCTGCTGCTTTGATTTTGACCATGTTTTTTTTTAAATTGGTCTCTTGCAAGTCAGTAAACCTTACAAAATTTAACACTAAATGGCTCAAGTTGCGTAATCTGCAAGGTTTTATTTTAATATAGGCTCAGGATTGAAAGCAGCATTGGAGTGATGCTATCTGTAGCATATGTGTGGCCCACTTCTGCCACTAAGACTGAACACTCATTTTTAAGTTTTGTTTTCTTCTTATGGTGTGACGTTCCAGTATGATGTGAGGAAAAAACAAAGGCACAAAATGAGAAGAAGGAGAGAATATCTGTAATTGTGACAAAATCATAATTAGAAAAGATGAAAAAAATAAGTACTGCATGTAACATGTCAAAAATTCTGATATCATTACAGGAAAAACTGTAAAATGTGAATTTTAATTGGAGGATTCTCATACTTGTTTCATAATAAGCCATAATTATGAGAAATACATTTTTTATAATTGTCTTACGAGTGTTGGAACAGAGCCTCCACATGTAGCCTATGAGCATTTTTGCATGTGTGAAGTGTATTTATGTATGTACCCTATATTATCTACCATCTTTCTAAGTCTGTGTATGTGTGTGTGTGTGTGTGTGTGTGTGTGTGTGTGTGTGTGTGTGTATGTGTGTGTGTGTGTCTACATTGTGTGTGTCTCTGTCTTGATGCGTGTGCTCCCCATCTGCAGCCCAGGCCAAGGGGATCTGGCCCAGACGGATGTTGGGTCAAGTCCTGCTGGAGCAGCAAACACACTAACGAGCATGAAGAGCCACAGTCCGGATCAGGTTCACCGAATACCGAGCAACACACAGATGAAGGCAGAGCAGAGCGACCGCTGTTTTCACTCTGCAAAAACTATGGAAGCCTGTAACGGTAAGGTGCAAGGTGACATGACTTGTTTACAGTAGAAGAAGCAATAAAGGTCCTGAACTATTAAGGTACATTAAAAAAGCAGTGGTAATATGTCATATATTTTTTGATGGGATTTCAATGGAAACACCATACGTGTGTGTCGGTTTTGCACCAATTGTGGTCATAGCTTTTGAGCTCATTTTAAAAACTCAATTGTACAATTTTTGCTCTTCTGTAGAAGTATAATTTGGCCTTTATTCTGATCTGGCAAGGCTTAACAAGGCACTGGCTTGAGACATACTGTATGTAATTTCAGCTAGCCTGATCATCAGTTGACTGACAGTTCTGTTCTTCATTCTGACATCAATATGAAGCTTGATTTGCTATATATATTCGGAGCCATTCCAAAGTACAATGGTATTATTTCTTGTCAAAGAACATGCCTTCTGTTATGTGTTAATTTGGTTTTAGCATGTTTGAATTTAATCAAATTTGTAAATAATTATCTTGTCTTTTTTAATACATGGTATAGAACTAGTATATTTAATGCACTGAAATAGTAGGTTTATTTATCTGGATAAGAAGCACAGAGTTTTTCGCTGTGCAGACCTGAAAGGCCAACTAGCTATCAAAGATGTAAAAATACAAAAGTTATTTTTCAGTCCAATGGTGTGGGATTTTCGTGGTTCTATCTGGAAACAACATCCGACGACATGAAAAGACCCGAGTAATGCTTCGCTGCCATGAGAGGAGACACCAATGCTTCTCAGCAGACATGTTTATGAGCAGATACATGATCAAGAAGAGATGTGCGTGACACTAAGATGCTCTTCATCTGTAAAATTATAGGTCATCTCCAGGAAATTCCTCTCATTTCTGTCTCTGTTCTTTCTTTTCTCATTGTGGATCTTCAAGCTGAACTCCAAATTGGTGTCATACATTTTTTGATTTTCCGGGAAAGACTGTTGTATGACAACTATGACAAACGTCTGCAGAGTGACAGTAACTGCTTATATGTATTACAATGGACCAAGCACTTTAGTCATGTTTTTAAAAAAAACTTTTATCTGTCAAACCTTCCACAGCGCATGTCCCACATAATCCGACATCCCCAAAATGTTCTTCTAATGAGTTTGTCTGCTTCCTGTCTGTAGTCTCTACATTCCTCTAATGGGTTTATTCAGCTGCCTTCCTTGGTCTCAGCAACAAGGGATTCGCACCCGCAACCATCCGGGGGCAGACTGACGAGCCTCTGCTTACTGTCCGAACTCACCGGCCTCCCACTCACCCACATTAATTGTAATTACATTTCCAGCTTCCTCCTCCTCTTCTTCTTCAGCTTACATCTGTTCAAAACAGCTCACTGCCACTTCATACATTTGCCTGAATCAGGCACCAATCTGTCATTAAATAGAATGATTTATCCCTGTCAGGGAGCTAAAGTATGAATAATGTGCAGTAACTGCTCATTGTTTTGCTTTAATTGAGTTTTTTGGAAGAGGGGCGATGGGCAGCCACTTCTCGGCAATGTTTTATTGGTTTTTATCGCCGCAAAGACAGGAACGTGAGGAGTGAGAGAAATACGACAGCGCAGGTCGAGCCAGGAATCGAACACACACAGTCTGAGTACATTTTTCCAGGCAGGGGCGGGAGGAGGACGACACTTGTGCGGTTGATTTTGGACTGAGTGACCGGGGGAGTTTAACACAATCAGTGGGTTCTTTGTCAAAGGTTGCACAATTCCAGCAGCAAGGTCGCCAGTGATGCACATTTGCTCTTGCAATGGACTGTAAATTTATATATCTGAAAACTGCCAACACATGTTCCTCTGTAAATCTGTTAATAGTCAACATAGTCAGCCTGTTCTGAGCCCACAGGAGCTCTACATTTGCATGACGAAGACAAATCACCCATAATTTATCGCTCCAACTATTTCCTCTTCAGGGATCAATAATGTTAATCTCAAGTCGTGCTGATGTGCTCCCACTATTGGTCTTCTATTAAATACTGAATGTTGTCTAGTCATTGCCTCATTATACAAACATTCAACAGAAAAAATCTCTTTTGTTATTTACACTTCATTATATATATGTCTTTTGTTTCATATTGGATTCCCTCCTGCTCTGCACATCTCCACAGTCTTTTACCACAATGTTTTAACTAATTCAAACCTGAAATATATATCACATATTCATTTAGTTAAAACGTTTTTCATATACAGTCTATGGTTAAATCTGCAAAAACGGGTGTTTATTCCTCTTGGGGGCAGCAGAAACAAGCTGTGCAAGTTGATATGGTGAACTTTTGCCTATTGACACATCCGGCAGATGCGGAGCAACATTATCAGTGATTTGGAATGGTGTTTTTGACAATGTTCACCCTTCTTTTAGCTTTGTATTAGCTCTCCACTAACTCCTGAGGGGAATACATTGCTCTTCAGCTGTTAAATGCTCCTCTATGTTCACCAACTATAGTCTCTAACATTCTCTGGCTGCTGTTCAGTGCGGAGCTGGTAGTGTATAGTGAGTTATAGATTTTGCAGCTGAAAAGAGAGTTGTGTGCAGAAATAAATTAGCTGAAAGACGTTATAACGTTCTACAGAGCTGAGGAGAACTGCAATGTCAGGTATGACTTCTTTTACATACATGTCATGTTATCCATTGTTAATATAAAAGATATGACACAGTAGTTGCCGCTTAAAGAATGAAATGTACGCATCCATGTTTGTTATTATTGGTTTGTTGATGTTTGTTGTATGTTCCTTTATAAACAAGTTTACAGTTTTTCGTTAATTAATGGGCATCAGCCCAGACAAATAAACTAATTAATCAAATTGTATAATTAGGGTGGGCTATGGGACAACCTTTAAGAGCTGCAGTCTAAAAAATACTTATTCAGCAATTTGGTGATCCATATAGGTTCCACAGGATTGTACAGGCACTCTGATAAGAAGCACATTTTTATATTTTCAAATACAGTACATCAATACATTTCAGCATATTGAATGTTGCCACATTGGCTGTTGGCACCAAAGTCCAAAAGCATTGGCGTCTTTGCCTTCACATACCTGAATCAGTCAAATCCTGCTTCATACATGAACTGTTCATGCCCACACACACACAGTGTCCTTGGCAGCAACACAGCAATCATACTCAGAAAACACAGACTTTCTGGAGAGCTACCAGGTCTTCACATCTTTGGACCTCTCTGTTGTTGTTTTATTTTTCTCTGCTCTCCTCCATTATGTCAGAAATCAACGGCAGCCTCCCCCATCTCCCTTGCTGTTAGAAATGGAGAGATGCACGAGGGAAACAGTCTGAAAGATTGACTCTTGGCCAATGAAGCAGAGGAAGAAGACAGTAAGATTTGGCAGAAGTGAGAGATCTCTACAACTGTGGCATCGACTTCTACAGTACCGAATCTTTCCAGTTCAGCTGGAAAGAAAAAATACGACAGCTTTGAATGATTCTCATGAGGCTGAACAACCTTCATGCTGTTTTTTAAGGTTTCAGAGATGCTGCGTCCAGACTCTGAAACAGACTAACCTTTGATAAACAAGCAAGAGATGCTTATGGCAGCTGAAATCCTCACAGGGGTCCCCTCCCTGCTACCAGCAGAAAGAAATCGTTGAACTCTTGTCCCTGCAGCATGTGTCTGTGTTTTTCTATGTCACCACAGTTTGGTAGAACCTCCGTAAACTCTTGAAACATGGCACAAAATGGCACAGGCAGGAAGAGTGGATGTTAACTTACAAACAACAACTGGGGTTCAACCAGCAGATTTTTTTCTCATGTAGAGGTCCCCGCCTGCCCGAGAGATTTATCAGCGTACATCCTTTTCCACCCAGCTGCTCATCTCTGAGCAGAAAAGACAAGGAGAAACAATTAAGGATCATGAACGATGCTAACTATCCATAACCACACTGAGAGCAGAGGGGTAATGAGTCCCAAAGATCGTACTGCAGTTCACGGGTGAACGAAGAGGAACAAGCCACGCTAATGGAAACGATGCGCGCTGATCAGTGCAGAATGCACACCCAGCTTGAGGATTGAATATCATAAGGAATCCCATATGGGGGGAGGTGGGAGATGGGAGGTTTATCCTCTCGAGAAGGTGCGTTGGAGTGACACCACATCTGGGTATCAGTAACGTACTCCTCTTCCACGAAGGGGATCCATCTTTTTTGGATTCTGCGCTAATCAAGGCCCGGGTTAAAAAAAACAGAAAC
This sequence comes from Micropterus salmoides, assembly GCF_014851395.1. Classification (NCBI taxonomy): domain Eukaryota; kingdom Metazoa; phylum Chordata; class Actinopteri; order Centrarchiformes; family Centrarchidae; genus Micropterus; species Micropterus salmoides. Next base: position 2,098 of record NW_024043054.1, on the reverse strand, counting down.
GATTCGGGTCATTGAACTAACGATTGTAAAACAGTGCAACGTTGCCTTGGGAACCCGAACACAGCCGATGTAAATAATGTGATCTATTGGTGCCATCTGGAAAAGATTGGGCCGAAGGGTGCCTCATTCTTTGCCTCTTCTCTTTGCTATATGTGAGGGGATCCATTACTGTGTTATTTGTGCTGCTAAGCCTTGGTCGGCGAATGGGATTATATAGTGGCAGACTGAGAGTAAATCTTACACAAACAGTGCTATTAAAGCTGGATTTCTGATATATCCTGAACAATAATGGATTTACAAGGCAGGAGTTTTTCCTCTCTCCTTCTCACAACCTCTTCATTTTCCAGAAATTGAAACCAGACCCACAGAGAGGAGTGCGGCTCTTCTGCTATGTGTGCAGTGAGAGAGAGAGGAAGCAGGCCAGAGCAGTATGTCTCATAGCCTTAAAACACTTATATACTGGATTGAGAGAGGAAGAGGGAGAAAGAGAGAGAGAACCTGCCTGTTCACGGTTTGAATGCTCTTACACGTCCTACATGTGGCAGAGAGAGATGGAGTGAGAAGGCTTCAACAAATAAGGTGTTGTTGTCAGCGAATCTAGTGTTAGTCTTCTCTATACTTTCAAACATCCCTACTCTGTCTGTGGCTCTCAGCCCTAAGCCCATTAAAGAATTCAATCTTTAAAAACTGGTCACTGGATTAACCTTTTGGTGGCCACAGGACAGCTCACTACAGATGACAGCTTCATTATATTGTGCACAGAGATCCAGAACCCAGTCAGTGCTGCTATAATGGAATATTAGCTAGCTCCAGGTATTCTGTTTTCTGTCATCTTAAATTAAATAAAAAATATTAGAACTAGATTTTGATTATATAATACTGCGTGACCAGTTGATACTGTACGTTAGTGGTGTGAATGCCACAACATATTTGTAAGTAATCAAATTACCAAAGACCTACCGACACCTTTAAGTCACAGGAATATTCAGTCAGGTATTGGCTAAGTACAAATTTTGTTGGCGGCTCTAAAATCAATTTAAAAAAACCAAATCAAAGCAAGAGGTGTTTGATTCTTTCACTTATTCAGAAGAAAAAATAATTATTAAAATTATTAAACGGTAAAGGGGAAAGGCAAAGTGCTCATTTAAGACCAAATGGAAACTTGAACACAGTTCTTCTAGTTCTACTATTTCTAAATTATATCAAAATTTCATTTTATTTCAGATCATATTAAGTTGAGCTTTAATTTGTATTCTTTCTTATTGATTTCATTTGATTTTTACTTTACAATTCAGTTTCAGTTCATCTTCAACTCAATTTGGAAAAATAAAACACTGGGCATTTTTGAAGAGGTGAAGAGGTGAAGAGGTTATTTTAAATTGGCCGACATTCATTGTTGATCAAACCCTGTCAGCAGTTGAGCCTCTGCCTCTACTTGTCCTCTGCCAACTTTATTAAAGCAAAACTGTTGGCTCACAGCTTTTTCTCCAATCAAAGAAGTGTTTTAGAGTATTATCATAATCGTATTTCAGAATTAAAATGACCTGATTTTTATTTCGGTTTAGACTAGGTTTAAATAACATTTGTATAAACAGAAATTGTAAGTTCAATAAATTATTCAGTGAAGAACATTATAAGTTTCCATGCTTCCCTATGATTCCTACTTAACTTAATTGTACTTTGCTCTGTTTAGTTTGCTGTTGTCTTACTGTCATCAACATGACACTGCCATGACAAAAACAGTGAAATTAACACCAAAGGCAGTTACTGTGATCAACTCCACATTTAGCAACGCATTTAGCACCATCAGTTAAAAAAAAGCAACCGGAGTCTCAACAGGTTCTCTTGGCTAAAACAACCCAAAGTATAATGTAACGTGATGGCTTGTGTTGATTTCTGATGAAGACTGCAGACCTCAAAGCCGTCATCCAGATGTGTGTGTCAACACAGGAAGGACTGGTCATCAAGAAACGGAGAAGAGAGAGGCGAACTGTCAGCATCACACACACGCGCGCACACTGCAGAGACTGTAGACAGGCGACAAGAGATAAGAGAGAAATACAGCACCGTGTGAAGTCGGCGTAAATGTGAATGAAAG
>NW_024043053.1:5000-21985 GCF_014851395.1 Micropterus salmoides | reverse complement strand
GGTTGGAGGAACAGTGCAGCATCAGCACTGGGTAAAATGGTAACGCCTGTTAATGATTATAAGCATCACAACCACACATACTGTGCTGAATATAGAGAAATCATTACAGCAGTAGAAAGTCCACAAAAACTTTAATTTATGGCATTTTAACAGGCTGTGTCCTCACATGATCTTTTGTTTCAGGATTAAACTATTAAAACAAAAGTTATGTCAGCTCCAATGGTGAATTCGTATGTTATTCGACCATTCATACAGAAACTTGAGTTAGGTGGGTTTGCACTGTTGACTGCATGTCTGTAGTCATAGATGCCATTAAAACATGTTTACTCTTTGTGCTGTCATGTCTGGTACGTTAAAACTAAAAAAGTCTTTAAATATTAAACAGTATTGAGACGCTTACTGTATTTGTGATGATGTTGAATGTCTGGGTAAAAATTATTTTTCCTGTTGTACCTTTTGTAAGCCAGTAGATTGTCGTCCCTTGTGCAGCATTCGTCTGCTCCGCTGCATAATAATCCCAGGTGGCCTTTGAGAGATGCTCCTTAGCATACTCCTCAAGTCCGTAAGGCATACCATACCATCTCTGCACAGCGACCTCCCTCTCTGTGTGGGAACAGAGACACTTAATGATATCAGTATGTACACAAAATAAACGAAGAAAGGAAAGATATATCAACTACCGATAAATTCTTACTTCTTATAGATTCATCGATAAAACATATTTCAAGATAAGTTGTTTCACCATATGCACAGACTGTATGAATAATAACTCACTGAAAATATTGAACTTCAGCATTCAAAATATCTTTCAATGCTAAACACTGCCTGACTGTTAAATCATTACTTATTATTTCCAGTCGTAACCGCAACCAGTCACTTCTCATATTTTTACCCTTCCTGTGTCATCTGGAAACTGGATTTGCTGCTTTGCATGTGAGACAAAGCTGCAGGCACCAACAGCAAACACACACTTCAACTTCAAAATGGAAAAAAAACAACTACTCTATATGCAAGAACTTACAGCTTCGAGACTTACCGCAAGTGACTGATCTTTCATAAACAAAATCCCTCACTCTCACATGACACAGTGTCCATGAGTTGCAACATCACTATTTAAACTGAAACTGCCCTGCATCAGCACATGTAGTGCAATCACGTAGTCAACAAGTCACCAGTCAAGCTTTGACACCTGAGCAAGTAAAATTACTGTTTTTACTTTTTACTGTTTTTTTTCCTGTTTGGTTTTAAACAGAGATGAATCCATGTGTCCACAGTGTTGCTTTTGTGTCAGTCAGAATCATGTGAATGTGACCTGAGGACGACCCTTGCTGTTATTGTGTTTACACAAGCTGGAAATGTGCTGATGGTGACTCCAACTATAGTGAGGACAAGAGGCGTCTGACACAGTGCTCTGTGGTCCAGATGGCACATAGTTGTACACATGGACATACACATTCACGCGCTGTGTACACAGGCCTACATGCATACAACATACACCATCAGGGGATACTGCTGTTGACATGGGAAACTCTTCTTTTGGTAATCTTCATAGCAGTAACAATTTAAAATAGAAAATTTCATTGAGGAGTAAATAAAAAGTTAACTACACTTGTCTTATGTAGATGTTGAAATGGCTGCTTTCACACATCAGCTGGAAACATTTAGTCAGAACTACCTAGACCTGGAGAAGTTTCCAGATCCTGACTGAAGTAAACGGTGCAATGCCACAATGTAAAAATACTCCATTACAATTACAAGGCATCGTATTGTACATGTAGAAAGTTGTTTATAAATAAAGTAGTAACTATATCTATCAAATAAATGTTTGGATTCAAAAGTACAAGTTTCATGTGATATGCAGTGAAGTACAGAAGAAGTATACATTAGCATAAAAGGGAAATTAAATACAGTACAAGTAAATAAAATATTACTTCACTACAATAATCAAGCACATATACTTAATTAAAATAATATCCTCAACTGAAGTTTTGAGGACACAGATGTTTTTTGAGGTAATTTGGGGACTTGGGGTGCAGTTTACATTTATCTAATTTAAAATTACACACACTAGGAGGCCTGGAAAAATGGACAAGAATAATTAATAAATATTGTAGTATTGCTGAGTAGTTGTACCACTGAGTAGTTGAAACTGGAAAATGAAATGAAAGAAAAAAAGACAAAATAGAACAGAAAAGTTAAATTAATCACACATGGAAAACACATTAATAGATCATTTTACAGTTTGTCATTGGGACTTAGAGGATAGGGTTTGTTAAGTGTATAATAGACTTGTATGATCTTGTTAGAAAGCAACCTCTAACTCACAGAGCTGATTAAGCCATATATTTGCAGGTGGGAAACGCAACATTTCAGCGGTGGAAGACAGCTTTTTGGTTGAAGTTCTCATAGTTAGCATAGCATATTAACCACTATATTAGCTAGGGCTATTGACGGAAATGAACGAAGGGCTGGGGAAACTCACTGACCTGGACTGTTAGTAAAGTTACTCAATGCAGTGTTGGGCTGTGTTCATGAGAAGACGCAATTTAAATGACCAGTTAAGTAAGTATGTTTCTCTGGGTTTATGGCACATTTTAGCAGATGTGTAAAATTCTTTTAAGTTCACTTTTACATTTTTGTTTTACTTTTTTTGTTTACTCTTTTAGTTTCCAAACGTGATGTTTAAATGCCAAATCACTCATTTTAGCATAAATGCCTAATGTTAAAGAAATTCAATTTTCAAGGCCCAAATTCACACTATCTCAGTACTACCCTGTGTACTATTCATTTCCATGGTATTCAGTTTTGACAGAAGAAGAAACTAAATTTTGTACTAACAGGACCTCAACAGATCTCATTGCACCTGCAAATTTGGAAAGCCACTGCTGCCACATAAAGTAGGGAACATAATTCAGAGTAAGTGCAATGTTTCTCCTAAGATCAAATACCATATGTGTTTGTTTTCTCAGAAGTTCCTGGGTCTTATCACAGTCCAAAATTAGTTTAAATGTTTTCAAGAGAGCAGCTCCTCATGAATAACAGTGCCCATTTACAGCACACTAAAACATCTATGTTTGATAAAGTACATGTAATTTGTTCACTTTTCCTAAAACCCAGTTAGAAGTTAGAAAAAATCATAAATATCAATAAAATAAATCACAATATCATAACACATCATAAAGCCTACATCAAAAGTCCAAACTAACTCAAATACTGCAAGAACAGACTGAGCTAATGTATTAAAATAGGCTTGCCAAGGTACCAAGGTAATAAGGTAATTTATAACCAGTAGTACTGAAATGATTAGTTCATTTTTTCAGACAGAAAATTAATCAATAACATTTTTTTAAATTAATCTGTAATTTAAGTTATTCATCAGTCAAAAAGACCCTTTTCTTTCTGAGCATAAAGACAGTCCGATGTGTGAACATTTACTCACCGATTGCAAGTACTCATTATCTCTTAGCAGAACTTCCACTCTCCTGACAGACTCATAACCTGTGAACAGTCCACAACCAAAACAGAAAGCACAGACGTTATCATTACTTTACTGACAATACTACTACTACTACTACTACTAGAAACTAACTTTTTGATCTAAAAACACTTTTTATTTCATTTCCTTATGGCTGCCTTGTGTAAAGCACTTATTAATCAGGTGCTATATAAATAAATGTTATTATTAATATTATTATAGTTATTATGTTTACTCTTTTACTGAAAATATTACTTGTAGTGTTACAACAACTACTAACAGTGATGCGGCGGAGAAATATGGACACAGTTGTAGTGTGTACTTTATTAACCACTCCTAAATTTAACGTTTCTTCATATAATGAAAAAAACATCCTTTTAGTATGCGTAGTAGTCATCATGTAAAATCTTTCTAGTAAAAAACACTACAGGATAAACTTTCATCCGTGAACACTTGAGGGCAGTGCAATACTGAATGAAAGTCCATTCTTAAAGACAGATATATTATTAAGTTACTTTATTAACTATTTCCAGATCTAACATGAGGCTTATTTACTATTTATTTAAAATTCATCTAAAGCAAATTAAAAAAAACAGTGAATATTGAGGATTTAAATATGACCTCATACACATTCGACCAGGAGCAGGTATGTACAGTGTGTAGTGTAACATTGTGTTCAGTTATTGTTACAGGCGTAAGTTTGTAAGTTTGAGTGTGTAGTGTGCCGGACTGACACAAGCACATTAAATGAAGGACTGCTTGTGTTTACCTGCTTTACAGATGTTTAATGGAGCTATCTCTACTTGTTCCTTTAAATAACATTTATACTTTCATATTTTCTGTGATAATATTTAGTGGAAAAGCGTTATGTTGTGTCTCACTTTAAATTAATGAAATATAAAATTACTACAGTTTTTCTGATATTGATTTTACCACTATAGGCAGTACTGCTTTGGGGTATTATTTTTCTTACTGGAATATTATTTTAGTATTTATTGTAGTTTTTTTTTTCAGTGTGGATGTGTGTGTGAATGTGAGCCTCTGTCCTGTGTAAGCTGTGAAAGGTATCGGCCATTTAGACCCCACTGAATGGCTGCTGAGAGGACATTGTCCAGGTGAATTTCTAGAATACCTGGTGTTTGGTATTTAGTGTGCCGTGCTAAACAAGGTGGAGATTTAAGCAACTCCTGTTAAATAGATTATTTGTTTTTTGTCACACAAGCCTGCTTACGATTTACTGGTAAGGAGTGCTGCTCCTTACCATGACGCTATTATTAATTTATCTGGTAGAAAAACAGTGGGTGTCTACATTTGGGTAAAAGGCAAACAATTTTAAAAAGTAGACTCCAAAACACAATGTAAAAAAAATACAGTTTGGGGAAGTGGATAAAATCAGTGTCTTACCTTAATCTGAGCTATTTGGCCTACGTGGTGGTTCCCTTCTCATTTGTCAGGGTCGTGTCAGAGGGCAACCCAGCCCCCCACCCCATCCTCCCTCCCCCCACCTCTCCCCCCCTCACAGTGTGATGCTCCGCCCACAGTGGCTCAGCACCAGCAAAGCTTAGCTTCTCCTCAGCACTCTGGGCCTCTCTGAGTGTCAAAAAACACCTAAAGCTTGCGCAGATCAATTGTTTGTAAGAGCAACAAATCCCCCCTGTTCTCCTTTTATCCTTACTCCTATCTTCCTTCCTTCCTTCTCTCACTTTGTTCCATCCTCCATCATTCCCTCCGTTGCTTCAGCTTTCCTATCATTGCTCTTTTCTCCCTCACTTGTTCACCACATCCTTCCTTTCTTCCCTCCACCCCTCTACCTCTAATTCTCATTTCTCCTTCCTTCCCATCACTCTCTCCTTCCCTCCTTTCCTCCCTCCCTTTTCCGTTTCTCGCTTCCTTCTCTTCCTGTAAACCTTTTCTCACTGTCTTTGCAGGTTTGTTGCCTAAGAGAGTCAATCAATGTATGACTATGTGTCTTTGAGAAATGGTTGTACCAAAGCTAAATGAATGACGCTTTCTAGTCAATAGTTAATCTGAATAGCACAAGAAAACGAAAACAGCTAAATAAAAATTTACTTTTATTTAACTTTTTTTCTCCTTTGAGCTTTTTAAGTGTGCGTGTCAGATCACTACATTGATGGGTCTGAAAGTAATTGATTTGAGGCAGCTCTGATCAAATATAAGACACAAAGACTAGAAAAAAACAAACAACAACTTTCTGGAAATGTCAAAGTTGTCAAGTGGAGTGTGGACTTTGACAGGTGTTTTGAGGATCTTTGCATATAAAACACAGATGTCCCAACCTTTGATAACATGAGCTTGTTATTTTAGGGTCCCCACCTGTAAGTGATGGATCCATGGCAGGATGTGAGAGAAAATGCTATGAATGCCTCAATGTCTCTGCTCACTGCGCACGAAACAAAAGCGCCTCCAGAAGTTGTTCAAGCATTTTAAAAACAGCAGTGATGTTAAATTAGATTCGCTTGCTCTTATTTCATTATGGCTTTTGAATTGAATTTTCTCTTTGTACATGTAATATCTTCAGTAACAAAACCTGGCTTCTTGAGAGATGCCTGTCTTTCTGTGTGTGTCTCTGAATTTATGTGTTTTATTTGGCTTTAAGACGAAAGGCTGTGAAGGTGAAGCCAAAGGCTAAATCTGACGAGTTGGACCTCCATGGGGAGGTGTGGGTGTTACCTGCACCGAGAGGAGGTGCAAATTGTGTTAATCCGCAGCTGGCCTCGATGCCTAATACTGCGGAGTTAGATCTGGCACCGGGCCGCTGTATTGGAGGTACTGGACGTTCAGCTGAGTGGAAAACCTCTTCCATATGCTGGTAGAGGCTCTGCCCTGAGGCTGCGGCCCAGCACGCTGCGGCACATGTGTGTTGAATTGTCAAGGTGTTATCATGCCCCGGCGAGGCTCTGAGCGCCTCTACCTCTGTCTCACCCAGGTTTATTATCAGACTAAATACACCAGAGTCTGAGGACATGGGCCGCAAATTCATGCAGCCTTTCATTCGACTGCAGGAAGGCCTAACCTGATGGCTGTCCGTCATGGTTTTAACTCTTCACACACATACCAGAGAAAGAGATTAATAAAGTAAAGTAATGTTAAAGGAAAATACATTACCTGCTTTGGTCAAACTCAATTAAACGTTTCCTACACAAGCCAAAGGAGCAATGAAATATCACAATGATTAAACAACACAAACAGCAAACAACACAAGTAACAGACTGAAATGGCCAAGGAAAATACCTCTCTGTTGGAAGACACTTGATTGTCTGAAATGAATTGATGGTCTCCAGATAGATGATGTCATTATGTTATTTTGATTGTAAAGCACTCTGTGATTGTGTGGGCTAAATGAATTAATCTGACTTCACTGCTAAAACTGTTCATTGTATTCAATGAATGACACCTAATTAAAAAAACAAAACAAGCAAAATGAAAGAGTGGAGTGATGGATGAAGATTATTGTTGTATGTTAATGACTGGATGACAGTTTTGGTTCTGAAGTGGTAATGCACATATAAACCCTGTCAAATGTCAAAAAAAGTATGTGTTGGTGTCTTTGAGAATGTGCAGTGTATTGTATGTAACATGTGAACAGTCTACAACCAAATCAGAAAGTACAGGGGTTACCATTACTGCTATTGACAATTCTGCTACAACTAGAAACTAGTAGAAACAAGTTATTTTCATGCGTTTGAGTTATATGAATTTTTGAGCCTGATGTTTCTGTTTTAACTGAGTTAGTCACATAAATCAATTATATTACTGCTTACTTATGTCTGTGTGGCCTGAAAAGGATCTTTGCAAACTGTCCAAAGAAAATACTTTTCTCAAACAATTATTGTAATTGTACAAAAATTGTCAATGCTGTTGACATTATTGTCAATACATTGTAATATGATAGAATAAAGCAGATTGCTTTATTCTTAAATCAAGTTCATTTGTATTGGAATCATGTGACATATTATTAGATGATTGAATGATTGTTTTTTGTAGGCCTAAAGTCAGAATAAATGTTATGCTTGAAAGGTAAAGACTTTTTAAAATGTTTTCTTTATTTACATTTTTGTGAAATGATCTGCCTTTCTTATAGACAGAGCTATCTACCTAACCGGAATTTTATTTTCACTTGAACACAAAATGGATGGATATTAGACTTTCTCTTATCTCATACTAAGAGATAATTTTGTTTTATCCAGGAATAATTATCCTGAAAATTCTAACAGCATTTTGTGAATGTTTTTAAAACTGTCAATAAGAATTAAAAATATCGAGAAGTTTTGTTTTGACACACTTTTTAAAATAATAGTCAAAATAGACATTTTAAAGCTAGAATTATAAATGAATTATAGTAATTTTGTTGTGGAGGAGTTGGCTTCTTTCTATATCCGGGAGTATGTGGCTGCTGTATCTTTGTGTCTCAGTGGAAAGCATTGTTCTGAGAGCCAAAGCAAAGGCAAAGGAGTGAACACATCAGTGGCTGTAAATGTCATGTAGTGGCTGAGTGATGGATGTCCAGAGCATTCGGTGTCTGCGAGAGATCTGAGCATAACGCGCAGTCTACAGTCACGCCATTTCACACTCTTAAGATTCAATCCATACACAAAGGCTGTGGACGATTTGCTCAGATCTACCAAAGGGGTGGTGGTGTTTGTGTGAAAGTATCAGTTGTGCTCAGTTTTTTTCCTTAGATGAGGGAAGTGCATGTTTTATTTATGTGAATGATTAATTCCTCCCTGAAGCGTCCTTAAAACAATGAAAACTCGATTGTGAGCGCATTAAGACATTAGCTTTCACTTGGGTTTCCATGCTACACATAAAAGCCATTTCCTCCTCACCGCTCCTTTTGGTAGTCTATTTAAATGTTGCTTTTCTGTGGTAAATGTCAGAGTCTTCTCTTTGTTCATGTGTCCAGAGATTGCCTGGAGCCCTGTCCTGTGAAGTTATGTAAAATGAATTTGATGTCTTCAAATAGAAGTGTGTGCTTCATGCACAAGTCAGAGTACAAGTCTGTGTTTTCCAGAATAAGGTTAGTTGGATATGACATGAAGCAGGAAGTAAAACAGCGTAAGTGTGAGGGAGTCAGTGTGATGAGAGGAGACAACAAGACTATTTCCTCTTTAACCATGACCGGAAACCCCAATTAAAGTTATTTTAGTGTGAACTTTTGCTGTTTTTTTAACGTAACAAACTAATAAGAAAGGCATATCCAGCATTCAGATCATCTGTGTCCAAAACATATATTGTGTTTTGGAAATCTAGTATGGAAGTCTGTGGTGACAGACCACAAAAAGTCAAGACAGTTGGCCATTCTTTGTGTTGTTACAGCCGACCCCTGTGTTGTTGCAGTTATCTGTCATCTCTTATTAACACTGAACTGTATCTAGTTTGTCATCTATTACTAATCTGAATGCTGCATCAGAACGTACAGAGATGTGCGTGTGTCTGTGGTTCTTACGACTGTCCACCACAGCTGGTGGTACTGAATAGCTCCGCTTCTTAAGGGGCCTTGTTTTCCTTTGTTGCCTAAACCTAACCAAACTGCAACCATTTCACAATGTTACAATGTTCAGCTCTAGTAGACCAGTCATCGCTGGTTGGCATTAAAAACATCACTACCGGTTCGCCAGCTTGGCGAAATGTGGCTAATTTCCTGGCGAGATTTACCTGGAGGCTTAATCAGCATTATGTGAACTCATTTGGCGAGGATGATCATTTATATGTAAAAGTTCCACACTCTAGCTTTCAAGTCCTGATGAGGACCAGATCTGGTTAATGCTGTACATGTTTGTTGATACAGTTTTAACAATGGTGTACAAAATAGTTCTTGTTTTCCATTTTTGGTTACTGATATTTTTATAAGTAAGAAATTTGCAGTTCAACGACTAGTCCCTCCTGCAAGACTTTGCCCTTTGTGTTAGGTGATTAAAAAAAATTATGTAGCAGTGTTTAAACAAAACTAAACTCAGTATGCTTACCAACATAAATGTTTTTAATAAAATGAACCATCTTGATATGCCACACCTGTGAGGTGGATGGATTATCTCCGCAAAGGAGAAGTGCTCACTAACACAGATTTTGACAGATTTGTGAACAACATTTGAGAGGAATAGGCCTTGTTTACATAGAGAAAGTCTTAGATCTTTGAGGGCAAAAACAAAGTGTTGCGTTTATAATTTTTATAATTCAGTGTAGATCAACAGTTAGTTATTAATTAAATAAGTAACAGTTATATTCATGCTGGTTTTAAAAAACATTTAAAAATAGTAGCCTATTTCCCATCTTTTCTGGGTAAGAGTTCTGTGGGAGAGGAATTAAAGGCCTTTCCCAAACATAGGCAGGGGGAGTTCAGCGACTGACCAAATAAATGCCTAGGAGGTTTTACAGTATATTAAATAGTTGAATTACAACAATTATGTTAGTATGTTACTATAATATATATGTAATATAATGAATTCATCATTTTCTGCATCACTCATTGTCGAGAGAAGAAACTTAACATTACAAAAAGTCATAAAGAAGCAACAGATATTGAGTCTTTTGAAGATTATTATTCTAGCATCACATTAATGCATGTGTATGTCATGTATAGTGTATTTTTACATTATGTGTCTTGTACTTCTCAAGTGTTGTTTCATCCCAGTGCATGTTTTACCTTTGACTTGCCAAGGGACTGCAGATGAAAAAGGAGCTATCAGCTAACCCAATACATAAATGACTCCATTTATGTTTTAAGGAATATTTTAGTTAACACGCCTATATGCTTTGTTTTGAAGGTTAGATTACAGAACCAGGAGGCGGCTAGCTTAGCTTAGCATAAAGTGAAAAAGTGTATTTCTCAAAATGTTGAACTATTTCTTTAGTATTGTTCATGGTACATATAACCACCCATTATACTTTACTTGCTGTGGGGAAAACAGTTAAATTGATTGGTGGTCAAAATGAGGATCTTCATGTTTCCTATGCATCATAAAATGGGAAAATCCTCTGTAGTTATTCATAAAGTGAAAGCAAATGGTACCATCATTGTGCTGAAGGCTGGCACATTGTGGTTTATCACTGTGCCACTGTTCAGATATATTGACGAAATACGCTGTATAACATCTCATTTGTTCGTGCGGTTGACACCTTTTCACGCAGCCTTTTTGAACAACATCTTCTGCAAATAAGAAAAAGAACATCATTTAACTGTAGCAGCCTTGCAACAGATTGTTTTAAACTTTGTATTTTTTTCAGATACTCTTTTCAGCCAGCACATTGGTCATGATTTTCCTGAAAAACTTGTCAAAGTCATTACAAATGCTGTCAGTGCATTTCTGCTGATAGTAGTCTTCTACATTCTGCAGTACATATTTGATGTGCATTTCATGTGCTCATGCATACCAGGTATACATCCTAATGGTGTACTGTACATGCTTGCTCCTCCTATGGCAACATAAATGTTTTTAATAAAATGAACCAGAGCAGCTGATGTGTTGTAGCTTTCCTGGCCAATTCTGTGCAAATCAGAAGATTTCCTACTTTCTGTTAGTGCTGTGGAGTGACATAATGCATTAAATCACTGTTGAAGGTAACGTGACTTGAGTAACTTGGTTGTGGTGTGTTTGCAGTGTGAGCACCGATGAGGAAAATGCCTGCCAGCAGCTAGAGTCTGTCAGCTTCAGAGACTTTAAGCATGTATGCTGTTGTCATTCTGTTTCTGTGTGTCATTCAGCAAAACACTAAATAATCACTTGTTTTCTCCTAGAGGAAATAATGTTCCATGATAAAAAAAAAGAAACCAATTGAGGGGGTAGGGAGGGGGGAAAAAGCTTGACTTGTTCAATAACCCTGCTTGAAACTTTGTGTCCTCATGGCTGGCTGTGTGAACCCTTTTACTGGGGTGAATACTTGAACTTGCCTCAGGGACACAAAGACTTTATGAAAATAAAAAGACACATAAAACTCATGGTCTGTAGCTCTTCTACTTCATAATATGTAATAAATACTCTGGAATGGTTCTTTCTGATCATTGAAAATCCAGCAAGCTTTGATTTAATGCCTCTCTGAAATAAAAATGGAATAACAATGCTCTCCAGCTTGCCCTCTACAGCAACTTCTTTTCTTTCTTCCACATCTTCTCTTCTTTTTTCGCATTATCTGAAGACTTTTCATGTGTCCTCGAGGCTCATTTGGAAAGCTTCATGTCCGATTAGTTGCTGCTGAAATGTGAATCCCATGTGACATTTTTCTCTAATCAGCTCTCTCCGATCCTCCCCATTCCCTTCGTATAAATTATGCAAATCACAGCGTAATAACCTGACCAATTTGAATCAATTCCGTTTTGGTTTATTTCGCCCCTTAGGGGGAAGAAGAGGACACAGCCAGTATATACCAGTATATAGTACACGACTGAAGGATGCAGGAAGATGCTGGGTTGCCAGTGTTCAATATGGTTGTTCTTGTCTACATCTGCGTGACGTGGAGTCTCTGACCTTCACTTATTCTCTTGGCTGGAAACTGGATTTTGTTGAATAGAGACAGGGTGGGTGGACATGTGCATACACCAATGGCAACATGCACACACATACAAATAAAACCTACAGACTTAAACAGGTTGTTCTTGCTGAGCTCTTTGTTTCAGTTTAAATTTTGCAGCTGCCAGAAATTCCGCTTTGATACAAAAATCTCATATTTTTACTGTATACTTCAGAGAGCAAAGTCATCTGGGATTTAACAGGCAAAACCTTCATTTAATTTTTATTTTATAATCTAAAGCAAAGGTCAGGGAACTGTCTATCTTTCAAAGTCTGGGTTGTTTCAAAATTATTACAGCACTGGGTTTGATTTTATATTTTAAATCCAATACAATGCTCAAAGGCACTGTATGTGACAGGAATAATGTTATCTAGATGGAAGATTGGACCTGTGATGCTTTGGAAAACATATTATTAGATCAATACATTTTGGTAAAAAATTAAAAACAAGCTCTACAATAGCTTATTGAGGTCAATATAAACAGGTTTAACCTTTCCCAAGCTGGCACAATAAGCAGATTTAGAGAAACAGAAATGGGTTTCTGAAGATCAACATTGGTACCAGTACCTAGATGAAAATCCAATATTTTGCTCAGTCAGTGCTCTGTCATTTTTATAAACCCTAGTGAGACACTAAAAGTCTTTTAAACACTGAAACAGACAAACAAAAAAAACATTGTCAGTCAGTGACAATGAAGAATCTACATTACTCACCGAAGTGAAAGCAAATATCTTGCTGAATCTTTGGGAAGTTGAGAGATTGTTTCAACCGAAGTATGTGGTTTCACTTGTAGATTATTTGTATTTAAATTTGAAATGTGTTTGTAATATTAGCAATACAGCTTACTTGCCAACTGCCATCACTTTGAGAGTATAAATTCCAGCAGAACGCTATGCGCGTATTAAAACCCTGCACTGTAGCACTTTAACACTGTAACTAATTATCTGTTGATGTAAAAGCAAAAACCAAATAAATATTGCAGCTGTGAAGACGCTTAGCGTAATCTGTTCCTTGTGGAATTGCACACATCGGGCTACTCTGGAAACACATTATTCTGAGTTAATTTAGGGGAAAGACGAGCTATTTGGGCCAAATGTATCCTCCATTACCAAAGTGATGGAAGAGTAACATGCCTCATTTAGGAGACTCATTTGAGGGTTTGGATAAATGAACCAAAAAGCCACAACACAATGCATTACTGTAAAGAAAGTGATATTGTAATATGAACACCAACATGTCAGACAGGAAGAACAGCACAGATAAGTTAAGGTGGCATGTAATATGTTAGAATTAACAATAATAGTTAAGATTTAAAAACTGTAATAACCATGTCTGTTTGTGTTTCTGGAAGTAAACGGCAGAAAGCGCCATCTCCACACTGGTCCATGCCTTCAACAGGCTGCTGTTCAACACTAATCTGTCACAGGATGGACACAACTGATGAAAATCAGACACCTGATTTGTGACAGATGCACATAAAGAGAGACTGTCACCATTTCTCAAAGCCCAATCAATCTGAAGACAACTGGAAATGTATATTTAGCTCAAAGAACCGA
Organism: Micropterus salmoides; assembly: GCF_014851395.1. Lineage (NCBI taxonomy): Eukaryota > Metazoa > Chordata > Actinopteri > Centrarchiformes > Centrarchidae > Micropterus > Micropterus salmoides. The sequence goes on along the minus strand of NW_024043053.1, from coordinate 8,428 downwards.
GCGGGAAGTAAATATTTTTACTGGATTTTTTCATTTAATGATATGCAGCAGATGTGGAACAAGACGGAGGCGAGAGGCATGGGAATCACTTTACTGACTGACTGTGTCACCGCCAATATGAAACCAGTGACAGACAATGGCAGCTTTTAAGTTAGCATTTAAGAGGTTAAAGGTTAAATATGTTTTACTGGGTCTCTTGTATGTACGAACCCAAGACCATTTATCCCCAAATAACTAGGTTTTACGAGAAAAAGACCAAAGTTGTTTTTGTCAAATCTGAGCCTTTGATTGTATGGTTTGGCAGAGGGGACTTAGGATTTGTTATGCATTACAGACAGTATGCTAAAGTCTACTTCATTCCTACTCTGATGAAATCCGAACAAATTTTCTCTGGACCAGTTGGCTTGGGAAGGGTATGCATGTGCACACATGTGTTTCTGTGTGTAAGCATGCGTGTGTGTGTGAATCACTCAAAACAAGGTCTCTGAATCTCCCCTTCGGCCATCACTAAAAGTTGTCAATCACCCTCCTCTTTTAATTCCAAAAAGATGAGTGCTCACATGCTAAAGCTACTCCCCCCCCCCCCCGCACCTCCGCCACAGGCTTTGGCACTGTCTTTGAAGCCTGTTGGTCTGCCCCTTGCCCAAAATATGGAACCAGGGTGCCGGGCACACAAAGCATATTTACCAAATAAAAAGTGGCGCCACATTAGTTTTACACATTTTCTGTTTGATTCAAAAAGCATTAAATCCACAAAAATAAGCCATATCAGATAGCAAATGGAAAGCATGAGTGTGTGTGTGGTGTGTGTGCGGGGTACACCTCGAAGGATGAAATAAAATGTTGTGCTGTATTGTTTTGGCTCTTGGGTGTTTCATTTAGGCTCTGTGTCTACACTTCAAAAAATAACTATTCTAATCCAATACAGAGAGCTGCAATCTTACTTTATTGAATAGGGAAAAAAATACATTTCTATTGTGAAACAGCTTTCTGTGGCATTGTCTTGTGATCAGATCAAATGTTCCTTTAACAGGTTAAACTGTGGTGAAATAAAATGGAATTGGAATGAACCAAAAAGCCATAACACAATGCATTACTGTAAAGAAAGTGACTTTGTTTCCAGTCAGATACGAGGCACATGTACAGTATTTTACTCTTAAATTCACTTTAATTATCTTTTGACCTTGTTATCATTTTTATCTTTATTATTATTCCAGACTGAGTTCAATGGTATAATAGACAAATAGTTAGACACATAATGGTAAGTTTAATAAAATGAAATGATATTTTAATCTCCCTCTTTTGCAACACTTCACTGACCAGTTCAGATGGGCTCAGATCTCAGGTTGTGAAATACTTTACAGGAGGAGAAAGCGAGAACAGGATGCTGTTGACAGATTTATATGCACTGTAGGGATGCTGTAGCCTCCTCTCCTTCTGCACTACATTCCGTTATCGTACCTGCAACATGGGCCTCGACTTCCACCTGCAATCTACAGTAAGACGCCCCCATCTGGCCACCCAGCGTCTTCACTGACAGGTGAGGACAAAGATCCTGCAGAGGGAGGCTTTGCACATGGCATCAGGTTTAACAAGCTGTCACCAGGCTTTAGGGGATGGAGAAATGATGGAGAGTTTGAATGTGCGTATGTGTCTGAGTGTACCCTGAACATACAGTAGGCTACACCCATGCACATGTACGTGTGTGAGTGTGTGGGACACTGCAGAAACACAGGAGGCGCCTGGACCTGTTTCCAGTTAAAAGCAGAAGCCCCCACAACAAAGGCCCTGGCTGGGGGAGTCGTAACGAGGAGAATATCATTTTTCTTTGGCCTCTGTGATCTGCCATTCTTACGTTTCACTTTCAAAGCTCCACTCTCTGGCAGAAGTCCTCTGCTCCGCATCTCTGATGGAAAGAAGGAGCGCTGCCCTCCGCCACTCCTCACCTCTCTTCCCTTCTTAAAAAAAAAAAAAAAAAGTAAGAGAGAGAAAGAAAGAAATGAAGGAAAAAAGTCCACATGCCCGTCATAGTTGCCATGGCTGATAAAAGAAGCATGGATGTGTTGGAAACCATATTTTTCTGTCAGCCCCGCTCTGAGGAGATCCTGCAGTAATCCTCCAACAGGCAATTTAAAGCCTGTGACTTCTTGGTAAAGATCTCTTTAGGAATCCCCTTCTCCCTTCCGTCAGGAGGGGGGTCACGGAGCTTGTCATCCTCCATCCCTTGCCAGCAATTACTAGAGATCACCAGGAGTAAGGTGGATGTAGTTGAACTGCTGAGGGGAAGACTGTAGTTGCACTCTTTTAAAGAAGCATATGAACGTGAAAGGGGAAAAAAACTGGTCATTACTTACCTGAAATAACTATTTTAACATCCTGTTGAATAAAAGTCCTTTAAATTACAAAAGGATAAAAAGGACAGTGAAACTAGAAATCCATGGGGATTTCTAGTTTCTAACTGATTTCTGTACCTAACTGATTTCTGTACACCGGTACAAAGCCTATGTAAATCATTTCACTCTTAATTACTCAAAATACTTGAGACGATCATAGAGAAAAAAAGTTTGGGCTTCTTTCTGCCACACTACACAATCTATCTTTTAATGCAGGAGTTCATCATTTCTACATTACTTTCCCCCCCCAAAATTTCCCCCAAGTTTGCTGGAAGTTGGCCAGTCGCCAGTCCTTATGCACAAAAGCCCCTTGTGCTCCCTTTAAAAAAAATCACAAATCATCACTACTTCACCACAGTAAAATGTCTAATCAATGCACTTGTCAACAAGCCAATCATCCTAACTTGACCCACAAAGTTTTGTTAAACCTTTTATTTTGCCACAAACACAGAAGTCAAAGAAGAATGTCTCGCACTAATATGTCTCAATGTGCCTCTGAGCAGAACTCTTAACCCCTAACCTTTTCCAGCAGTCCTGACCTGACAGCAACATGGCATAAACCACAGTGTGTGAGTATGACACAGAATGAAAATAACCGTGGCATAACACAATTATTTAAAAATGACAGTTAAATCATTCCAATTTTTAATGATCAAAAATCATTATGGCTTACGAAGTGGCACCTTAAAATTAAAAATATAACAAAACAACATCACGGTAACTAAATCATAACTGTCTTTGTAAACAGCCACCTGAACACAAGGGTCTGGATGCCTTTACAATGCAAATAATATTTGTCAGTCAGCTTATTGTTTTGGTTTTACAGCCCAAAACTTGACTGTTTTGGTTCAGTTTCATAGTTCTCATCAACCTTGTCTCAAGCTGTAGCAGGTAGCAAATTTTTGTTAAAAAGCTCTGATGAACCCATTGTATGCATTCTGCCCAGCACTAAACATCAGACAAAGTCAGTGACTAGCTGGTGAACATAGCGGAGCATTTAGCAGGCACGAGCCAGATATTACTCAGGAATTGGTG
>NW_024043053.1:0-2500 GCF_014851395.1 Micropterus salmoides | reverse complement strand
TACCTAGTTCTCCTTGTCTCCTGTACGATAGGCTAAGCCAAACACATCCTGACTCCTGCTCTGTACATAATGCATAGATATTGATATCGATCTCCTCATCTCACTGTTGGAGAGACATCTCATTGTTGGAAAAACATCTGAACACTTTGCAGAATGTTCTGTCTGAAATGTTAAAGAAAAACAAAACCAGGTGGTAAAATGGGCTTCAAATATGTACATGTATGAATATGATTTGTAGGGGATAATGCTGCTATACAGGCTTATAGCTGAGTTTATGAGCCTTCTGATGTTATCCCAGATCTTTTCTCACATCTTGTCTTTATCCTCCTTCCTCCTGTCCTTTGTTTCTCAGTTTGAGGTTTTTATAGCAAAGCTCACTTTTGTGAGCTTTGCTATAAATAGTGTCGATGCTGCAGCACAGCCAAAGAAACTCACATCTCGACTTTTCTGTACTGCAGTCTGTTGTTCTGAAGTACTGTTCCTGCTGCTCTTTCCCTCTTTTTTCCTCACTCACCCAGTATTGTAGCTGTGCTAACACACCAGCACCCATACATTGTACAGCAGGTTGAGTATATGGGCGCTCTGCTACATGTGGAACATCAATCTGCCTTAGAAGTCCGCTCCACATGTGTATGAGAGATGTATCGCGTGGTGTTAATATATGTGTATGCGTGTGAATAATAGTAGTTGAGTGTTGGTGTGTCAGAGAAATAGAGAAGAGGTATTGTATATATGATGATATGATGCAAATTGTAATGATAAAGATTACCAGAACACTGAGCTATTATTATGCAAATTAGGCTGAAGTACCAATACCTTTATTTTCAGTGTTTTTGTTTTGTCACATTCAAATAATTTTACCTAATGTCCATGAAAAATACTGATATTTCTCCAGACATTTCCAGTATATTATCTTTTCTAAATCAATCTCAGAACCCATCGGCTATCACCTGATGACGATTTAGCCTCTGGGGCTAATGGCCAATATTTTGAGGCTTGCAGTGTAGCCAGTGCATACCCAGAAGAAATCCAATATTCCAGCCAAGATGTGCTAGTCATTGTCCGATTACCAATCTTGGATCGGTTACTAGATTGCATTTCAGCCAATCCGTTCTGGCTCTTTTGCTCTTCACACCGACTGTTTACCTGCATACAACCACAGCCCTCTCAAACGTGATTGGTCAACACTGCTTGGGTTGCAAATGGAAACCAAATTCTTGTCCTTTGCCGACAGATTCTGAATTCATGTGCAGATATTTGTTTTTATAGAGACTATATCTAAATTAATATAGTTTTTAAGCATTAATAGTTAATACATAGTACATAACTGTTCAGTCACACTCCTCAAGCATACTATTTGCTTATTCATTGCCATGAATGAGCCATTCCTTTATCATTAATTTTATCTGATTATTGATCAGAGTTCTTTTAAAGTGAATTGAAACTACAGGATTGTCCCTCACTTTGAAACTGATTAATTGCTCTTTTAAATACTTGAGCATCAAAGTAGAGAGATTTCTTTCTCAACATAGTGACTCTGTGAGCAAAGCAGCGCCTTATTTAGCAGAAGAAACCCAAGAGATTTAAAGTTAGGAAATGCATGTTCACAGCTTTCTAGGAATCACTCATACACTTGATACTCACACAACATTATGTGCCGGTGCAACTTCCTTTTTTTAGGGAATTAACTGCACACTAACAAATTTTTTTCACATTGCTACTTCTTGTACATTTGATTTCTTGTACATTACTTGATTTGTTGTGTACGTATGTTTTTGTTTTTTTTAACTTGTAAGCCACATCAAAGACACATTTCCGTTGCTTTGTCGTTAAAGTTTTCTGATTCTCATCGTAACAAACTTACACAAGACGACAACTTCATCTAAGTTGTTGTTTTATTTTAAGTTGTATCATTAAGAAATTTGTAAAACATGCAACATTTTTATTTAGATGGGATTAGTTAATTTGTGATTCATTCAGTCAGAAAAATATCTGTTTGGGTCAAAACATCTCTATTTCACCTTTATCATCATTAGAGAAACTGCAATATCCTGGTCTCTGCACATACTGGTAAGAAACACTCTCTCTCTCTCTCTCAGTCAGCACAAAGGCATCCAATTAACAAGTCGGCGTATAATGCAAACCAAGAGAGTCAATCCCAACTCATTTACACTGCTAAGGAGGGTTAACTACCGTGAGAATCCTGATTCCCCATATAGGGGAAAAATGTTCCTGGTCCATGAGGTTTGGCTGCCCGGTGAAGTGAGGAGAAATCGTTGAGATTAAAGCTGGCACCTCACTCTCAAAGGGAGCACGGGGAGTGAGGGGTGGGGGAGGAGACCCAGCCCTGGGCAGTCTGCTGCCAACTGAGTGTGAGGGATTGTAGGGGAAAGGAGACATGGCAGCTCCTCTTCCTGTTGGCTCGACAGAGGATGCCAAATTAGAGAGAAAGAAAGAGAGGGCAGAACCTGGGTTCATCTGTCATACTCTTCACTCTCTT